>NW_019945006.1:99091-116938 GCF_002910315.2 Salvelinus sp. IW2-2015
TGCTGTGAGAACACAGCCCAGAGCATACAGCCCCCAGCGGTGCTGTGAGAACACAGCCCAGAGCATACAGCCCCCAGCGGTGCTGTGAGAACAGATCCCCCAGCGGTGCTGTGAGAACAGAACCCACAGTTAAGCGGACCGGTGCTTGTACAGTCGGCGTTACTTATCATGAATGTCATTTACAGGAGGCTTCATTGCTCATCCAGCAGTGATTTATGGGGGTTCTGCTGCGCTGCTACAGAACCTGGGAGGAGAGACACTCACTCACATGGGCTCTGGTCTAACATAGTGTAGTAAACAGGGAATAGGGCTCTGGTCTAACGTAGTGCAGTAAACAGGGAATAGGGCTCTGGTCTAACGTAGTGCAGTAAACAGGGAATAGGGTGCCATTTGGGACATAGCCCAGTCTCAGCCCTATATGTGTCCAACAGAATCACACAACTGTCTGTTCATCTATCAGGTGTTTTGTTAGACAGTTTCTCAGTGGCCTTTAGCAGCGGTTTCCCCTCTCTAGTAATAATAATAACCGTCTTCACACCGCGTCTGCATCCCAAACACCACACTATCCCCTCTATAGAGGGGCTCTGGTAGGAGTTAGTGCTCTATATATGGGCTAGGGTGCCATTTGGGACGAAGGCTGTGATTTATTTGCATGCGGGGAGCTGCTATTGTAGTTTATTCCTTCCTAGATGCTGCCGTGCTGTGATTGGTTGTTAAAGGCTTCTCTCCCCTTCAATGGGACGGTTTTAACCGGTGTGTTTCAACACCATTTCTATGCTAATGCTGTGGGTGGTGAGTTGCAGTGTGTTCTGTGTGTGTGGCTACATTGTTTTGGTGTGTGACCTTTTCTTACCTTCCACCTGCTGTGTCAGGTTAACAGTCTACTGGTCTCTTAGGACCAATTGGGAGGGGGGGGATGAGAGAGAGAGAGACTCTCAATTCCAATAACCCCTCTTAGCCCTCCCCTCGGTGGGGGAGTGTCCCTCAGACGGAGCGTTTAGTCGTAGGGAGAGATAAATAGCCCTATGGAATGGGACATCACTCATGCACAGCAGAAGCCGCCACAGGATTGCTTACCTCGCAGTTCATTGAAGACGAGACTTGTGTTTTTCTCAATGCCAGTTCTGACGGCAGTAATGTCTTTCCTCATACTGTAGGTCTCATGCAACAACACGTACTTACCATATGAGAACCGCAAAACAACCATGTGCCTGTAATGTACGCATTCCCTGGCTGTGGTTCAATGTGGAGTGGTAATGTACGCATTCCCTGGCTGTGGTTCAATGTGGAGTGGTAATGTACGCATTCCCTGGCTGTGGTTCAATGTGGAGTAGTAATGTAGCTGTCCTCTGGCTGTGGTTCAATGTGGAGTGGTAATGTAGTCATCCTCTGGCTGTGGTTCAATGTGGAGTGGTCATTCGTAGTCTCCTCTGGCTGTGGTTCAATGTGGAGTGGTAATGTAGTCATCCTCTGGCTGTGGTTCAATGTAGAGTGGTAATGTAGCTGTCCTCTGGCTGTGGTTCAATGTGGAGTGGTAATGTAGCCATCTCTGCTGTGGTTCATGTGGAGTGGTAATGTAGCTGTCCTCTGGCTGTGGTTCAATGTGGAGTGGTAATGTAGCTGTCCTCTGGCTGTGGTTCAATGTGGAGTGGTAATGTAGCTGTCCTCTGGCTGTGGTTCAATGTGGAGTGGTAATGTAGCTGTCCCTCTGGCTGTGGTTCAATTGTGGAGTGGTAATGTAGCTGTCCTCTGGCTGTGGTTCAATGTGGAGTAGTAATGTAGCTGTCCTCTGGCTGTGGTTCAATGTGGAGTAGTAATGAAGCAGGACTTTCATTTCATAATAGCAGTTTGACAGTCGCATTTCCTTCACTCTGTAATTTTCTGCAATTTCTATGGGATTAATGATTAACCAGTTGGAGCAATTAAAACCAGTGTTCTGAACTATTATTTATACCAAACGTTTTAGGGTCCATACAGATGGGCCACACAGCTCCATAGGCATGTTTATCTTTTCATCATCCACTACACAATAAGATAGATTTTCACAAACATCTTCAATCTCTAACTTTACTACAATAAAGAACAATGACTAGTGTTTGACTTTGAAACATGTTTTTAAAGAACAGCAAGGCAAGCTTACAACATTGTTCATTTAATTTGTAGTAAATGCTTTAGCTAGATTCTTTTACATCCACTGGTTCACAAGATGACCGCTTGGTTTGCTGGTTTATGGAAGTACCATACTATAATAATTTTCAATTTTTAAAATGGACAGAAATACAATTTCTCAGGCAAGAATTCCCTGGGAGGGATCTAAGTGAGGAGGGGAAAACAGAACTAGCTTTTATTGGCAGAGAGGTTTGGAACTCTTTTTGTTATTGGTCTATTAACCAATTTACTGCATTGTGATGTCACCATGGAAAGCCGAGACTCCCGCCCATGCCAACCTGCTGATTAGAAGATCCTGTGTATATAGGTTGTTTTCAACGAGAAACTATCAGGAAATCAAACTGATAAAATGTTTTCACTCTTTTACAGTGTTAGTTTCATCAGCTGTTGTACAATATGATATAAAACACATCAGTTGTACGATATGAAACACTGAATTTGAACCACACTGGGCCTTTCAAACAACACAAATGACAATTCATTCAAATGTCAACCTTCCATATATAGCAAGCTAAATGTATAGCTAGCTGGCTAATGTGAGCTAGTCAGATAGCTTGTTAAATAGCGATTTTCGTAAATTAACTTAATGACAAGAAAAAAAGGCATAATCGTTGCTCGATACATTAACATATTCTTGTTAAATGTACATAATTATTTGCATGATTTGTTATAATTACTTATATTTGCTTCCATCCTAGTATAGGGATACTCATCCACAGATAAAAGGCCATTACAATCAGCTTTCATTTGTAAATAACCTTTTTCCCAAATATCAATTAGGAATGTTTCCATGTCACTGAATTGTCACCAGGAGTCTGGAGGAGTTACAGAATGACCCTCCTATAGTTCTTCACTGTGTAATCCTCGACCTGCCTGTCTTTTCCTCATTTTCTCTCCTGGCCGGAGTGGGAATAGTCCACCCGTTATACCCCTATAAATGGCACCTTATTCCCTATGAAGTGCACTACTTTCTAAAGTACTTTATAGGGAACGGGGTTGTCGTTTGGGACGGAGCCTCTCTCTCTCCTCTGCTTTTAATGAGCCAAACTGAGCACAGTTGAGTTTATTTGAAATGGCTCTGAATATTAAAATCACAGAGTATATTACAGCTGGCAGAGGTTTTTAATGAGTTGCACGCCTTAACAACTGTGTTGTTGGTTTTCTGGGGTTGCAGGACTATTCAAACAGGCTAATTAACTCTGCATCACATGACTGTCCCAAATGTCACCCTATTCCCTATATAGTGTACCTCTTTTGAAGAAGTGCACTATAAAGGGAATAGGCTACCATTTTGCCAGATGGCGTTTTTTATTTGTTTATTTTTCATTAGCATCATTGCTAACGGCTACAGAAAGTGGTAGACAAACGGGCGCACACAGACAGGGGCGTTCCTGTGTCCTGGCCTCTTCAGGAAGTTGAAGGAATTTATTCATCACTGACTTATCTTGTTCATGTTTTATGTTCATTTGGGGGAAATTATAGAATTTTCTAGAAGTTCAACGCATTTAGGTGATGTCCTACTAGCTTCAACGCATTGTAGGTGATGTCCTACTAGCTTCAATACATTTAGGTGATGTCCTACTAGCTTCGACGCATTGTAGGTGATGTCCTACTAGCTTCAATACATTGTAGGTGATGTCCTACTAGCTTCAACGTATTTGAGGTGATGTCCTACTAGCTTCAATACATTGTAGGTGATGTCCTACTAGCTTCAATACATTGTAGGTGATGTCCTACTAGCTTCCATAGTTAAATGTTTTAATATTGTTGAATTGCGTTTTAATGTCTGGATTCCGTGATCCCGTCCCCGTTGTCCACAACGCAGATCTTTGTAGGGCCCTACATTTGGGACGCAGCCCCTGTCTGAACCCACTGTACGATATGCATAACACTAGTCACTGAGCCTACCTTCTATAGTACAGGGATGTTACTGAACTAAGTGTGTTCGTGTTTCCACAAGCAGCAGACAGTGTTTCCCCGTGCTACGCCCCGATGTGAAGCAACCGTTGTCAGACCTGGTGTTTTTTTTTTTTTACCTGTTACATGTTTAGTCTGTTAAGAGTCACTATTCAATTTCCATAAAATCAATGGAGCTCTTCAATAATTCATGGAGGAACAAGTCCTAGTTGCTATCATCTTAACCATAGAAAAGACTCTCCCCACGTCCCAAATGACAGCCTGTTAACTATTTAGTGCACTACTTTTGACCAGAGCCCTGTGGACTATAAAGGGATAGGGTGGTGCCATTTGAGACACAGCCGTTGGCTGTGGGGCTGTTAGCACTAGAAGTAGTCTACTCCACACATCAGCCAGACACTAACAACACACAGTTAAGTCCTGTGACTTGTAGTAGTATACAGGGTGGATCTGAGTACAGCTTAGTGAAGGACTGTTATGGGCTTCTGTAGTAGTATACAGGGTGGATCTGAGTACAGCTTAGTGAAGGACTGTGATGGGCTTCTGTAGTAGTCTACAGGCTGGATCTGAGTACAGCTTAGTGAAGGACTGTTATGGGCTTCTGTAGTAGTGTTGATAATTGGATATGGAGAAGGGTGAGCCGGTCAAGGATCGATTCAGACAAGGTGGTAAATTGTATGACAAGCGACAGTTTTATTTAAGAGTAAAGATATCTGGTACAAGCGTGCACGGACTCGTTCTGTCTGGCTCATAGAGAACCGTCGGAAAGAGCCCAGATAACAGAGTGCATAGACATTTTATACAGCACAGAAAGTAGGTTGAGTCTGGAAGTTCTGGTCCTCTGGTTGGTCCTGATGAGTTGGGCGAGGTCCCCTTCAGGCTAGTATCACTGTCCCATTGGCTCTGAGTAGACTTCTTTGTCTTCAGAAATGTTCAGCTAAAACAGGAGTTTAGGTGTGTGCGTAGATGTTCCTGTCATATCTGTGTGTCTCTGTAAAATGTTCAGCCTAAAGAGGAGATTTTGTGTGTGCGTAGATGTTCCTATTTTAATCAGTGTTTATGAAAGGTTTACGTCAGCCCTCTGTCCTTGGGTATGTGTGTGTCTCAGTATCTCGTGAAATGCAGAACCAAGCACCCTTTTCTTATCAGTGTTTATGAAAGGTCTGTGCCAGCCATCTGTCTCTGGGTGTGTGTGGGTCTCAGTATCTGCTTATGAGTTTGTGAGAAACCCTGTTTTGAAAGAAGTTAGTTATAACAACGTAATAGGGATATGCTTGTGTTATATTAAATGGTATTTATTACAGTAGTCTACAGGGTGGATCTGAGTACAGCTTAGTGAAGGGCTGTTATGGGCCTCTGTAGTAGTATACAGGGTGGATCTGAGTACAGCTTAGTGAAGGACTGTTATGGGCCTCTGTAGTGGTCTACAGGGTGGATCTGAGTACGGCTTAGTGAAGGACTGTTATGGGCCTCTGTAGTAGTCTACAGGGTGGATCTGAGTACAGCTTAGTGAAGGACTGTTATGGGCCTCTGTAGTAGTCTACAGGGTGGATCTGAGTACGGCTTAGTGAAGGGCTGTTAAGTGGTTGTCACAATATTGGATTCTGTAGTGGCATAATCCAATACTGGACAAGCTTGTTCCCTGAGACCAGAGACTCTCTGAGCTTCTCTTCCAGACAACGCTTGTCCCTGAGACCAGAGACTCTCTGAGCTTCTCTTCCAGACACGCTTGTTCCTGAGACCAGAGACTCTGAGCTTCTCTTCCGACAAGCTTGTTCCCTGAGACCAGAGACTCTCTGAGCTTCTCTTCCAGACAAGCTTGTTCCCTGAGACCAGAGACTCTCTGAGCTTCTCTTCCAGACAAGCTTGTTCCCTGAGACCAGAGACTCTCTGAGCTTCTCTTCCAGACAAGCTTGTTCCCTGAGACCAGAGACTCTCTGAGCTTCTCTTCCAGACAAGCTTGTTCCCTGAGACCAGAGACTCTCTGAGCTTCTCTTCCAGACAAGCTTGTTCCCTGAGACCAGAGACTCTCCTGAGCTTCTCTTCCAGACAAGCTTGTTCCCTGAGACAGAAGACTCTCTGAGCTTCTCTTCCAGACACGCTTGTTCCCTGAGACCAAAGAGACCCAACTTTTCTGGGGGCGTGGACTTATCATTGGAATGTGATACAAAAAGAAGCAACGGTGTGCTTTAGGACCGAGCGGTCGGGTAGGCTGTTTGGAGTGGAAAAATAATAATTATTTGTCCCCCCCCCCCACTTCTAAACCAAAGTTGCTCCCCTGAAACCACCGACTCCTGGACTTCTCTTCCAGACTCGTCTCATGATGAGTCCATGATACAGACACTCTGAGGATTGAACTTTCCTCCTCTATTCTCTATCATATCTCACTTATTCTAACTTTTCTCTCTCTTTCTCTCTCCTCTCTCTTTCTCTCTCTTTCTCGCTTTTCTCTCTCTTTCTCTCTTCTCTCTCCTCTCTCTTTCTCTCTCTTTCCTCCTTCTTCTCTCTTTCTTTCTCTCTCTTTCTTTTTTTCTGTCCTCCCTATTAGGTCTACCACAGATGCCTCCCTCCTCCAGGTCAGCCCCCACAGCAGAGCTATGTCCCAGTCCTTTGAGAACCTGCTAGATGAGCCACCTCGGACTTATTACGTACAACCTGCACACCTAGTCTACACCTGCCTCCTCACAGCCTAGTCTACCACTGCCTCCTCACACACCCTAGTCTACACTGCCTCCTCACAGCCTAGTCTACACCTGCCTCCTCACACCCTAGTCTACACCTGCCTCCTCACAGCCTAGTCTACACCTGCCTCCTCACAGCCTAGTCTACACCTGCCTCCTCACAGCCTAGTGTACACCTGCCCCTCACACCCTAGTGTACACCTGCCTCCTCACACCTAGTGTACACCTGCCTCCTCACAGCCTAGTGTACACCTGCCTCCTCACAGCCTAGTCTACACCTGCCTCCTCACAGCCTAGTGTACACCTGCCTCCTCACAGCCTAGTGTACACCTGCCTCCTCACAGCCTAGTGTACACCTGCCTCCTCACAGCCTAGTGTACACCTGCCTCCTCACAGCCTAGTGTACACCTGCCTCCTCACAGCCTAGTGTACACCTGCCTCCTCACAGCCTAGTGTACACCTGCCTCCTCACAGCCTAGTGTACACCTGCCTCCTCACAGCCTAGTGTACACCTGCCTCCTCACAGCCTAGTGTACAACCTGCTCCTCACAGCCTAGTGTACACCTGCCTCCTCACACCCTAGTGTACGCCTGCCTCCTCACACCCTAGCCTAGCCTGCTCCTCACACCCTAGCCTAGCCTCCTCCTCACCCCTAGCCTACGCCTGCCTCCTAGCCTACGCCTGCCTCCTAGCCTACGCCTGCCTCCTAGCCTACGCCTGCCTCCTAGCCTACCTGCCTCCTAGCTACCCCCTCAGCCTACGCCTGCCTCCTAGCCTACGCCTGCCTCCTAGCCTACGCCTGCCTCCTAGCCTACGCCTGCCTCCCTAGCCTACGCCTGCCTCCTAGCCTACGCCTGCCTCCTAGCCTACGCTGCCCCTAGCCTACGCCTGCCTCCTCACACCCTAGCCTACGCCTGCCTCCTCACACTCCGGCAACTAGTACTTATAGAGAAAAGAAAGCAATACTTTCCCATGTAGTCACTGCCTTCATTCCCCTACCTCCCAGTCTCTATACGTGCCTCTCCCGCCGCCTCTATACTGTCTCCTCCCGGCCGGCCTCTATACTGGTCTCCTCCCGGCCCGTCTCTATACTGTTCTCTCCCGGCCGGCCTCTATACTGTCTCCTCCCGGCCCGTCTCTATACTGTCTCCTCCCGGCCCGTCTCTATACGCTGTCTCCTCCCGCCCGTCTCTATACTGTCTCCTCCGGCCCGTCTCTATACTGTCTCCTCCCGGCCGTCCTCTATACTGTCTCCTCCCGCGCCCGGCCTCTATACTGTCTCCTCCCGGCCCCGTCTCTATACTGTCTCCTCCCGGCCCGTCTCTATACTGTCTCTCCCGGCCCGTCTCTATACTGTCTCCTCCCGGCCCGTCTCTATACTGTCTCCCCCGGCCCGTCTCTATACTGTCTCCTCCCGGCCCGTCTCTATACTGTCTCCTCCCAGCCGCGCCTCTATACTGTTTCAGGGTTCACAGAACAACTCTGCTGTTATTTTTAATGCGTTTGTTCTGAGCAGGGCAGTGACCTTAATGAGAGCAGCACATTTTGTTGGTTTGTTTTATGAGGCCTCTCTGAATGCCTGGGTAGGAGAAAATAAATGTGTCCCAAATGGCACCCTATCCCCTTTATAGTCCATAGAGCTCTGGTCTAAAGTAGTGCACTATATAGGGAATAGGGCTCTGGTCTAAAGTAGTGCACTATTAGGGAATAGGGCTCTGTTCTAAAGTAGTGCACTATATAGGGAATAGGGCTCTGGACAAAAGTAGTGCATATATAGGGCTCTGGTCTAAAGTAGTGTACTATATAGGCTCTGGTCTAAAGTAGTGCACTATATAGGAATAGGGCTCTGGACAAAAGTAGTGCACTATATAGGGATAGGGCTCTGGTCTAAAGTAGTGCACTATATAGGGAATAGGGCTCTGGTCTAAAGTAGTGCACTATATAGGGAATAGGGCTCTGGTCTAAAGTAGTGCACTACATAGGGAATAGGGCCCTGGTCTAAAGCAGTGCACTATATAGGGAATGGGGCTCTGGTCTAAAGTAGTGTGCTATATAGGGTGCTTTTTGGGGCGCAGTCTTGCTGCCTGAATAGGGGAGAACTGGGTAATAAAAGGATGGGGGTTACAGGGGGGGTACATGCTCTGAATAGGGAGAATGGGTAATAAAGGATGGGGTTACAGGGGGGGTACATGCTCTGAATAGTGGAGAACTGGTAATACACTTTGTACGCCATCAGCACCAGGCTACATGGCCAGCAGACAGAGGGAATAGTTGGCAGGAGTTGTTTTTAGGTCGCCTCAGGGACTTTTAATTGCATATCATTTATCTATTGTCCTTCTCGTTGACATTTTGACTCTTGTAATACAAATCTTTTCCTTGTTTGAAATATAACCTCCTTCAGCGCAGGTCTTATGTGTGTCCTTTATAATTAAGTGGGCCGTGCCTCTGCTCTCGCCAAACCAACCGGGACACGTTTTTAACGGCGTCTGCTAATGCGTTGTGGGCAGATAACAGGCCTGACTGTAGTGGCACATTGTTTTAGATCCCGACTGCGCGTTATGGAATAGCGGCAACATCTCATAGACATTAGGTTGGCTGCCGAGCTGAATGAGATACTGTGACTCATTATCATTAAGGTTCACGTTGCCTCCCTCCCGGCCAGCCTCCTCTCTCTCCTGCCCTATATCAGTATTACAGGAGCCATTTAGTAAAGCAGGGATTGTGGAGGAGAAGCTAATGAGCCTTGACTTGCTAATACCGTTGGGTGGCCTCTCTTCACAAAGGGGTTAACTCTGCTGGAATATTGTTTTCTAATACGACTTTTAAAAAATCCAATTGCAAAGATGAATGAGCAGCGTCTCAGCCGGCCGGTAACCAACGGCAGCAGAAATGGATTGGCCTCTTTTCTCTAAAGTCTTTGATTCCTGTGGTACTTTTGTAGCGAGAGTATTCAAAAAATGAGGCCTTGAAAAGCATTAGTTTTCTTGGTGATGTGATATTGTAGGCTTTTACTTCTTCATCGTCAGAGTACGCAGTCTGGAGAGTTGGAGGTGTTTCAGGCGCGGGGGGGGGGGTCGGGGATGGTAGTCGGGGGGATGGTACTAGGTTGGGAGTGTTTCAGGCAGCGGGGGGGGGGGTCGGGGATGGTACTAGGTTGGGAGTCTGTGTTTCAGGCAGCGGGGGGGTCGGGGATGGTACTAGGTTGGGAGTCTGTGTTTCAGGCAGCGGGGGTTCGGGGGATGGTACTAGGTTGGGAGTCTGTGTTTCAGGCAGCGGGGGGGTCGGGGGATGGTACTAGGTTGGGAGTGTTTCAGGCAGCGGGGGGGGTCGGGGATGGTACTAGGTTGGGAGTCTGTGTTTCAGGCAGCGGGGGGGTCGGGGATGGTACTAGGTTGGGAGTGTTTCAGGCAGCGGGGGGGGGTCGGGGGATGGTACTAGGTTGGGAGTCTGTGTTTCAGGCAGCGGGGGGTCGGGGGATGGTACTAGGTTGGGAGTGTTTCAGGCAGCGGGGGGGGGTCGGGGGATGGTACTAGGTGGGAGTCTGTGTTTCAGGCAGCGGGGGGTCGGGGATGGTACTAGGTTTGGAGTGTTTCAATTAGCGGGGGGGGGGGTCGGGGGATGGTACTAGGTTAGGAGTCTGAGATGATGACCTGTTGTGCTCTTGAGATGCTTTCTCCGTTGCTTTTGATGAACATCGGAAGGTAAAATGTGCAGTAAGTCATCTAGCTGTGGGCACTTCCAAAGGTAACATTTCACACCTGTGATGAGGTGAAAATAGCATAGCTAAAAGTAGCTCTTGTCATCTTTAAAGTGCTTATAATGAGACGGCAGCTAAAATACATCTGTCTGGTGCCACAGCGTTAACAATGACCTCCTTCATGACCCCTGTCATCCCTCTCCTTCTCTCACCTCCCCTCTCCTTCTCCTCTCCATCTCTCCTCCTCTCTCCTCTCCTTCTCCTCCTCCTCTCTCCCCTTCTCCTCTCCTTCTCCTCCTCCTCTCCATTTCTCCTCATCCTCTCCATCTCTCCTTCTCCTCATCCTCTCCATCTCTCCTTCTCCTCCTCCTCTCCATCTCTCCTTCTCCTCCTCTCCTCTCTCGTCCCCGCAATCCTCTTCCTTTTTCCTCTCTCTCTCTCCCCTGTTCCGCTTTTACTCCCTCTCTCCTCCAATCAACTGTCTCTCCTTCCTCTCTTCCCATCTCCCCCTCTTACTCCCACCTACCCAACAGAAGTTTTCTCAGGACCCAGTCACCACTACGCTGGGTGGTTTCTCCAAGGTGACCAACTACCTGTTTGATGCGTTCCGGGGTCCAGACACGGAGCTACTGCAGCAGAGGCCCGTCGGGGAGGTGGCTGACCTGCTGAATGAGTCCATACCAGGATTGGACATCAACCAGCTGGAGGAACCAGGCTTTGAGGTTATCACCAAGGTGAGTCAGAGTAGACACTGGGAATGAACGTGCATACTGACATACTCTCACACACCCACATACTGACACACACACACACACACACACACACACACACACACACACACACACACACAGACACTGGAACTGGAACTGGAAAATGGCGCTGGAAGAAATGGCAGCAGTTTTACAGGCGCCCAACCAATTGTGTTATTATGTGGGTTTTTTTCGCGTTCTTTGTATCTTACGGTAAAAAAGAGCTTCTGGATATCAGGACAGCGATCACCTCGGATTAGACAGATGTTTTTCTTCAACAAGCAGACGCACAGGACATTCTCCGAACACCCGACAAGGCCAACATCCCCGTTATTTGCAAGAGGAAGAGGCGCAGGTACAGAGGCGCAGGTACAGAGGCGCAGGTACAGAGGCGCAGGTACAGAGGCGCAGGTACAGAGGCGCAGGTACAGAGGCGCAGGTACAGAGGACACAGAGCGGGATGCCTTGTGAGGATCCGCAGAAGGTGCGTGGGAAAGCTGCCGTTACCGTAAATATTACTCGCCAACGTGCAATCATTGGACAATAAATTAGGCGAGGTACGATCACGAATATCCTACCAACGGGACATCAAAAACTGTAATATCCTATGTTTGCACCGGCTAGATAGAACAGCACACTCCGGTAAGACGGGGGGGGGAGAGAGAGATAAGTCTGTTTTGATAAAAGCATCTGCTAAATGGGATAGGGGATACCTAGTCAGTTGAGGAAAAACAGTCCTGATGTTGAGAGGGAGAACCTAGTCAGTTGAGGGAAAACAGTCCTGTGTTGAAAGGGAGACCTAGTCCGTTGAGGAAAACAGTCCTGATGTTGAAAGGGGAGACCTAGTCAGTTGAGGAAACAGTCCTGATGTTGAAAGGGGAGACCTAGTCAGTTTGAGGAAAACAGTCCTGATGTTGAAAGGGAGACCTAGTCAGTTGAGGAAAACAGTCCTGATGTTGAAAGGGGAGACCTAGTCAGTTGAGGAAAACAGTCCTGATGTTGAAAGGAGAGCCCTAGTCAGTTGAGGAAAACAGTCCTGATGTTGAAAGGGGAGACCGAGTCAGTTGAGGAAAACAGTCCTGATGTTTTAAGGGGAGACCGAGTCAGTTGAGGAAAACAGTCCTGACGTTGAAAGGGGAGACCTAGTCAGTTGAGGAAAACAGTCCTAACGTTGGAAGGGGAGACCTGGTCAGTTGATGAAAACAGTCCTGATGTTGAAAGGGGAGACCTAGTCAGTTGAGGAAAACAGTCCTGATGTTGAAAGGGGACCTAGTCAGTTGAGGAAAACAGTCCTGATGTTGAAAGGAGACCTAGTCAGTTGAGGAAAACAGTCCTGATGTTGAAAGGGGAGACCTAGTCAGTTGATGAAACAAGTCCTGATGTTGAAAGGGGAGACCTAGTCAGTTGATGAAAACAGTCCTGATGTTGAAAGGGGAGACCTAGTCAGTTGAGGAAAACAGTCCTGATGTTGAAAGGGGAGACCTAGTCAGTTGAGGAAAACAGTCCTGATGGTTGAAAGGGGAGACCTAGTCAGTTGAGGAAAAACAGTCCTGATGTTGAAAGGGGAGACCTAGTCAGTTGAGGAAAACAGTCCTGATGTTGAAAGGAGAGACCTAGTCAGTTGAGGAAAACAGTCCTGACGTTGAAAGGAGACCGAGTCAGTTGAGGAAAACAGTCCTGATGTTGAAAGGGAGAGCCTAGTCAGTTGAGGAAAACAGTCCTGATGTTGAAAGGGGAGACCTAAGTCAGTTGAGGAAAACAGTCCTGATGTTGAAAGGGGAGACCAGGTCAGTTGAGGAAAACAGTCCTGATGTTGAAAGGGGAGACCTAGTCAGTTGAGAAAAACAGTCCTGATGTTGAAAGGGGAGACCAGGTCAGTTGAGGAAAACAGTCCTGATGTTGAAAGGGGAGACCTAGTCAGTTGAGGAAAACAGTCCTGATGTTGAAAGGGGAGACCAAGTCAGTTGAGGAAAACAGTCCTGATGTTGAAAGGAGACCTAGTCAGTTGAGGAAAACAGTCCTGATGTTGAAAGGGGAGACCAAGTCAGTTGAGGAAAACAGTCCTGATGTTGAAAGGAGACCTAGTCAGTTGAGGAAACAGTCCTGACGTTGAAAGGGAGACCTAGTCAGTTAGGAAAACAGTCCTGACGTTGAAAGGAGACCTAGTCAGTTGAGGAAAACAGTCCTGACGTTGAAAGGAGACCTAGTCAGTTGAGGAAAACAGTCCTGATGTTGAAAGGAGACCTAGTCAGTTGAGGAAAACAGTCCTGATGTTGAAAGGAGACCTGGTCAGTTGAGGAAAACAGTCCTGATGTTGAAAGGAGACCTAGTAGTTGAGGAAAACAGTCCTGATGTTGAAAGGGAGACCTAGTCAGTTGAGGAAAACAGTCCTGATGTTGAAAGGAGAGACCTAGTCAGTTGAGGAAAACAGTCCTGATGTGAAAGGGGAGACCTAGTCAGTTGAGGGAAACAGTCCTGATGTTGAGAGGGGAGACCTAGTCAGTTGAGGGAAACAGTCCTGATGTTGAAAGGAGACCTAGTCAGTTGAGGAAAACAGTCCTGATGTTGAAAGGGAGACCTAGTCAGTTGAGGGAAACAGTCCTGATGTTGAGAGGGGAGACCTAGTCAGTTGAGGGAAACAGTCCTGATGTTGAAAGGAGACCTAGTCAGTTGAGGAAAACAGTCCTGATGTTGAAAGGAGACCTAGTCAGTTGTACAACTGAATGTCATCAACTGAAATGTGTCTTCCTCATTTAACCCTCTGAACAGGCCTACGCGATGTGCCCACTCTGTCCTACAGGCTACCGATGTGCCCACTCTGTCCTACAGGCCTACCGATGTGCCCACTCTGTCCTACAGGCCTACCGAGTCCACTCTGGCTACAGGCTACCGATGTCCCCACTCTGGCTCACAGGCCTACCGATGTCCCCACTCTGGCCTACAGGCCTACGATGTCCCCACTCTGGCCTACAGGCCTACCGATGTCCCCCATCTGGCCTACAGGCCTACCGATGTCCACATCTGTCCTACAGGCCTACCGATGTCCCCACTCTGTCCTACAGGCCTACCGATGTCCCACTCTGTCCTACAGGCCTACCGATGTGCCACTCTTGTCCTACAGGCCTACCGATGTGCCCCCTGTGTCCTACAGCCTACCGATGTGCCACTCTGTCCTACAGGCTACCGATGTGCCCACTCTGTCCTACAGGCTACCGATGTCCCCTCGTCCTACAGGCCTACCGATGTCCCCATCTCGTGGCCTACGGCCTACCGATGTCCCCACTCTGGCCTACAGGCCTACCGATGTCCCCACTCTGGCCTACAGGCCTACCGATGTCCCCACTCTGGCCTACAGGCCTACGATGTCCCACTCTGGCCTACAGGCCTACCGATGTCCCCACTCTGCCTACAGGCTACATGCCATGCACAGCCTACTGAGAAACAAAGTTCAAAAAACATTTTTCAGTGGATATCTCATTTCCAGCCCGTTTGTGAGAAGCACAGTGAGTGTGCCATTTTGCCGTTCCACTCTGGGTGGCATTCCACTGAGTGGGTTGTGTGTGGTGACTATTCCTATGTTTAGCAAGCACATGTCATCCAACGTCACACTCAACCACACCTGCGGAGAGGAGAGGCTAGCTAGCAGCGCAGGTTGCCTTGGCAACGCTGAGAGCAGAGGGTCACTTCTAATTAAAACAGAGGCAATTAGAGAGGAACTGGGTGGCTGTTAACACAACCTCCTGGTTTAAATGGAGACAGACGGTAGAGCTGTGTCTGTGTGAGGAAAAGGGAACTTCTGTCAGAGTCCCATCTAGCCAGTCTTCACTGGTCCTGGCTGAGAGTCCATCTAGCCAGTCTGCACTGGTCCTGGCTGAGTGTCCCATCTAGCCAGTCTGCTCGGGTCCTGGCTGAGTGTCCCATCTAGCCAGTCTGCTCGGGTCCTGGCTGAGAGTCCATCTAGCCAGTCTGCTCGGGTCCTGGCTGAGTGTCCCATCTAGCCAGTCTTCACTGGTCCTGGCTGAGAGTCCCATCTAGCCAGTCTTCACTGGTCCTGGCTGAGAGTCCCATCTAGCCAGTCTTCACTGGTCCTGGCTGAGAGTCCCATCTAGCCAGTCTTCACTGGTCCTGGCTGAGAGTCCCATCTAGCCAGTCTGCTCGGTCCTGGCTGAGAGTCCCATTAGCCAGTCGCTCGGGTTCCTGGCTGAGAGTCCCATCTAGCCAGTCTGCTCGGGTCCTGGCTGAGAGTCCCATCTAGCCAGTCTGCTCGGGTCCTGGCTGAGAGTCCCATCTAGCCAGTCTGCTCGGGTCCTGGCTGAGAGTCCCATCTAGCCAGTCTGCTCGGGTCCTGGCTGAGAGTCCCATCTAGCCAGTCTGCTCGGGTCCTGGCTGAGAGTCCCATCTAGCCAGTCTGCTCGGGTCCTGGCTGAGAGTCCCATCTAGCCAGTCTGCTGGGGTCCTGGCTGAGAGTCCCATCTACAGCCAGTCTGCTGGGGTCCTGGCTGAGAGTCCCATCTAGCCAGTCTGCTGGGGTCCTGGCTGAGAGTTCCCATCTAACCAGTCTGCTGGGGTCCTGGCTGAGAGTCCCATCTAGCCAGTCTGCTCGGGTCCTGGCTGAGAGTCCCATCTAGCCAGTCTGCTCGGGTCCTGGCTGAGAGTCCCATCTAGCCAGTCTGCTGGGGTCCTGGCTGAGAGTCCCATCTAGCCAGTCTGCACTGGTCCTGGCTGAGAGTCCCATCTAGCCAGTCTGCTCGGTCCTGGCTGAGAGTCCCATCTAGCCAGTCTGCTCGGGTCCTGGCTGAGAGTCCCATCTAGCCAGTCTGCTCGGCCTGGCTGAGAGTCCCATCTAGCCAGTCTGCTCGGGTCCTGGCTGAGAGTCCCATCTAGCCAGTCTGCACTGGTCCTGGCTGAGAGTCCCATCTAGCCAGTCTGCACGGGTCCTGGCTGAGAATCCCAACTAGCCAGTCTGCTCGGGTCCTGGCTGAGAGTCCCATCTAGCCAGTCTGCTCGGGTCCTGGCTGAGAGTCCCTCTAGCCAGTCTGCACTGGTCCTGCTGAGAATCCCATCTAGCCAGTCTGCTCGGTCCTGGCTGAGAGTCCCATCTAGCCAGTCTGCTCGGGTCCTGGCTGAGAATCCCATCTAGCCAGTCTGCACTGGTCCTGGCTGAGAGTCCCATCTAGCCAGTCTGCACGGGTCTGTGAGAGGTCCCATCTAGCCAGTCTGCACTGGTCCTGGCTGAGAGTCCCATCTAGCCAGTCTGCACGGGTCCTGGCTGAGAGTCCCATCTAGCCAGTCTGCACTGGTCCTGGCTGAGAGTCCCATCTAGCCAGTGAGACAGGTAGTAAGCAGCCGTGCTTCACAATCTCACAAGATTGCTACAGTTGGTCATATTGATGTGGTACTGGAGACGATAAACACGGATCTGATCTGATCGGATCTGATCACCTGTATGCGTTTCCTAAGCCTGTCTGTCTTCATCTGCAAGACAGGTCAAATCAAGTTTGTCACGTGCGCCGAATACACAGGTGTAGACCTTACAGTGAATGCTTACTTACAGGCTCTAACCTTATGGTGCAAAAAAGGTATTATGTGAACAATAGGCAAGTAAGAAATAAAAACAACAGTAAAAGACAGTGAAATAACAGTAGCGAGGCTATATAAAGTAGCGAGGCTACATACAGACACCGGTTAGTCGGGCTGATTGAAGTAGTATGTACATGTAGATATGGTTAAAGTGATTAGGCATATATGATAAACAGAGAGTAGCAGTAGCGTAAAAGAGGGGTTGGCGGGTGGTGGGTGGCGGGACACAATGCAGATAGCTCGGGTAGCCAATGTGCGGGAGCACTGGTTGGTCAGGCCAATTGAGGTAGTATGTACATGAATGTATAGTTAAAGTGATTATGAGTAGCAGCAGCGTAAAAGAGGGGTTGGGGGGGGGGGCACACAATGCAAATAGTCCGGGTAACCATTTGGTTAGCTGTTCAGGAGTCTTATGGTTTGGGGGTAGAAAACTGTTGAAGCCTTTTTGTCCTAGACTTGGCACTCCGGTACCGCTTGCCATGCGGTAGTAGAGAGAACAGTCTATGACGGGGGAGGCTGGTGTCTTTGACAATTTTTAGGGCCTTCCTCTGACACCGCCTGGTGTAGAGGTCCTGGATGGCAGGCAGCTGTCCAATGGCAGGTGCATCCTAATTTAATCTTTGCTTGTAAGGAGGATAGAGTTGTGGTCGGATTTACCGAATGGAAGGCGAGGGAGAGCTTTGGTACGCGTCTCTGTGTGTGGTGTAAAGTGATCTAGAATTTTTTTCCCTCTGGTTGCACATTTAATATGTTGATAGAAATTTGGTAGAACTGATTTAAGTTTCCCTGCATTACAGTCTCCGGCCATAGGAGCACTGCTCTGGGTGAGTGGTTTCCTGTTTGCTAATTTCCTTATACAGCTGACTGAGTGCAGTCTTAGTGCCAGCATCTGTCTGTGGTGGTAAATAAACAGCCACGAAAAGTATAGCTTTAAACTCTCTAGGCAAGTAGTGTGGCCTGCAATTTATCACAATATACTCTACTTCAGGCGAGCAAAATCTAGAGACTTCCTTAGATTTCGTGCACCAGCTGGTTACAAATACAACACAGACCC
>NW_019945006.1:116963-124715 GCF_002910315.2 Salvelinus sp. IW2-2015
TCCAAACGGAGAAAAGTAGATAAGGAGTGTAGAATTTTCAAAGAAAAATGGACCACGTCCTATTTATTTACAGAGATGCACGGAAAACCTTCGTGCTTGGTGTGTTTGCAACAAGTTTCGGTATTGAAGGAATATAATATTCGACGCCACTACGAGACTCATCACAGCGAAAAATATGACGGCTTGCAAGGACAACTGTGAAAGAGATAAGATTAACGAATTGCTGGCGGGTCTGAGGAAACAGCAGTCAACTTTCATCCAGAGCCGAGAAGTCAGTGAAGCAGCGGTAAAAGCCAGCTATATTTTCCTAATGTTCTTGTGCTTCTTTACACCAAAACAAAGGAAAGACATGATATTTTGGTTATTTATAGCAGAGTATGGTATAATTTTAATGGTCCGGCCCACTTGACATCTCCCTAGGCCGTATGTGGCCCACGATGCGAAATGAGTTTGACACCCCTGCTTTACACAGTACTTTGTTAAATCATCTTTGTCAGCGATTACAGCCTCGAGCCTTCTTGGGTATGACGCTCCAAGCTTGGCACACCTGTATTTTGGGAGTTCCTCCCATTCTTTTCTGCAGATCCTCTTAAGCTCTGTCAGGTTGGATGGGGAGCGTCGCTGCACAGCTATTTTCAGGTCTCTCCAGAGATGTTCGATCGGGTTCAAGTCTGGGCTCTGGCTGGGCCACTCAGACATTCAGAGACTTGTCCCGAAGACACTCCTGCGTTGTCTTGGCTGTGTGCTTATGGGTCGTCCTGTTGGAAGGTGAACCTTCGCCCCAGTCTGAGGTCCTGAGTGCTCTGGAGCAGGTTTCATCAAGGATCTCTCTGTAGGATCTCTGCTCCGTTCATCCTTCCCTCGATCCTGACTAGTCCCCAGGCCCTGCCGCTGAAAAACATCCCCACAGCATGATGCTATCACCACCATGCTTCACCTGTAGGGATGGTGCCAGGTTTCCTCCAGACGTGACACTTGGCATTCAGGCCAAAGAGTTCAATCTTGGTTTCATCAGACCAGAGAATCTTGTTTCTCATGGTCTGAGAGTCCTTTAGGTACCTTTTGGCAAACTCCAAGCGGGCTGTCATGTGCCTTTTACTGAGGATTGGCTTCTGTCTGACCACTCTACCATAAAGGCCTGATTGGTGGAGTGCTGCAGAGATGGTTGTCCGTCTGGAACCGTGGAACTTTGTCAGAGTGACCATCTGGTTCTTGGTCACCTCCCTGACCAAGGCCCTTCTCCCCCATTTGCTCAATTTGGCCGGCGGCCAGCTCCTGGAAGAGTCTTGGTGGTTCCAAACTACTTCCATTTAATAAATGATGAAGCCACTGTGTTCTTGGGGACCTTCAAGGCTGCATATCTGATCAACTTCGTATAGTGTGGCTCTTTATACAGAGGTTGTTTTAAAAGGTAAAGCAGCATATTTACACTATTGATCGTCCTCCCTCTTTTCTAATGATTTCCACAAGGTAATAAAGTGGCCAGCCAGGAGGTTCATGTAATCAAAATCTAATTTAAAAAATCTGGCGTGCGTTGCATTCCTGCGCGACTCAGAGGTTACACACTGCATCATCAGCCAATCCAAGGTGTGTGTGTGTTGTGCGCGCGCGAGAGAAAGAGGTCTAATTTATTTACTATTTACTCACCACAGATCTATTTAAATAGTATTATAAACCTTTATTTAATCCAGGTAGATTGAGAACACATGGGCGCTTGCAATGCCAAGGGTCGTTGGTTAGATTTCGCTGGAGCCTCCCATATGTTAAATGTATGACACGACTGTAAGTCTGTTTTGATAAAAGCATCTGCTAAATGGGATAGGGGATACCTAGTCAGTTGAGGAAAACAGTCCTGATGTTGAGAGGGGAGACCTAGTCAGTTGAGGAAAACAGTCCTGATGTTGAAAGGGGAGACCTAGTCCGTTGAGGAAAACAGTCCTGATGTTGAAAGGGGAGACCTAGTCAGTTGAGGAAAACAGTCCTGATGTTGAAAGGGGAGACCTAGTCAGTTTGAGGAAAACAGTCCTGATGTTGAAAGGGAGACCTAGTCAGTTGAGGAAAACAGTCCTGATGTTGAAAGGGAGACCTAGTCAGTTGAGGAAAACAGTCCTGATGTTGAAAGAGAGAGACCTAGTCAGTTGAGGAAAACAGTCCTGATGTTGAAAGGGGAGACCGAGTCAGTTGAGGAAAACAGTCCTGATGTTTTAAGGGGAGACCGAGTCAGTTGAGGAAAACAGTCCTGACGTTGAAAGGGGAGACCTAGTCAGTTGAGGAAAACAGTCCTAACGTTGGAAGGGGAGACCTGGTCAGTTGATGAAAACAGTCCTGATGTTGAAAGGGGAGACCTAGTCAGTTGAGGAAAACAGTCCTGATGTTGAAAGGGGACCTAGTCAGTTGAGGAAAACAGTCCTGATGTTGAAAGGAGACCTAGTCAGTTGAGGAAAACAGTCCTGATGTTGACAAGGGAGACCTAGTCAGTTGAGAAAACAGTCCTGATGTTGAAAGGGGAGACCTAGTCAGTTGATGAAAACAGTCCTGATGTTGAAAGGGGAGACCTAGTCAGTTGAGGAAAACAGTCCTGATGTTGAAAGGGGAGACCTAGTCAGTTGAGGAAAACAGTCCTGATGTTGAAAGGGGAGACCTAGTCAGTTGAGGAAAAACAGTCCTGATGTTGAAAGGGAGACCTAGTCAGTTTGAGGAAAACAGTCCTGATGTTGAAAGGAGAGACCTAGTCAGTTGAGGAAAACAGTCCTGACGTTGAAAGGAGACCGAGTCATTGAGGAAAACAGTCCTGATGTTGAAAGGAGAGACCTAGTCAGTTGAGGAAAACAGTCCTGAGTTGAAAGGGAGACCTAGTCAGTTGAGGAAAACAGTCCTGATGTTGAAAGGGGAGACCAGGTCAGTTGAGGAAAACAGTCCTGATGTTGAAAGGGGAGACCTAGTCAGTTGAGAAAAACAGTCCTGATGTTGAAAGGGGAGACCAGGTCAGTTGAGGAAAACAGTCCTGATGTTTGAAAGGGGAGACCTAGTCAGTTGAGGAAAACAGTCCTGATGTTGAAAGGGGAGACAAGTCAGTTGAGGAAAACAGTCCTGATGTTGAAAGGAGACCTAGTCAGTTGAGGAAAACAGTCCTGATGTTGAAAGGGGAGACCAGTTCAGTTGAGGAAAACAGTCCTGATGTTTGAAAGGAGACCTAGTCAGTTGAGGAAAACAGTCCTGACGTTGAAAGGGAGACCTAGTCAGTTGAGGAGAAACAGTCTGACGTTTGAAAGGAGACCTAGTCAGTTGAGGAAAACAGTCCTGACGTTGAAAGGAGACCTAGTCAGTTGAGAAAACAGTCCTGATGTTGAAAGGAGACCTAGTCAGTTGAGAAAACAGTCCTGATGTTGAAAGGAGACCTGTCAGTTGAGGAAAACAGTCCTGATGTTGAAAGGAGACCTAGTCAGTTGAGAAAACAGTCCTGATGTTGAAAGGGGAGACCTATGTCAGTTGAGGAAACAGTCCTGATGTTGAAAGGAGAGAACCTAGTCAGTTGAGGAAAACAGTCCTGATGTGAAAGGGAGACCTAGTCAGTTGAGGAAACAGTCCTGATGTTGAGAGGGGAGACCTAGTCAGTTGAGGGAAACAGTCCTGATGTTGAAAGGAGACCTAGTCAGTTGAGGAAAACAGTCCTGATGTTGAAAGGGAGACCTAGTCAGTTGAGGGAAACAGTCCTGATGTTGAGAGGGGAGACCTAGTCAGTTGAGGGAAACAGTCCTGATGTTGAAAGGAGACCTAGTCAGTTGAGGAAAACAGTCCTGATGTTGAAAGGAGACCTATCATTGTACAACTGAATGTCATCAACTGAAATGTGTCTTCCTCATTTAACCCTCTGAACAGGCCTACCGATGTGCCCACTCTGTCCTACAGCCTACCGATGTGCCCACTCTGTCCTACAGGCTACCGATGTGCCCACTCTGTCCACAGGCCTACGATGTCCCACTCTGGCCTACAGGCCTACCGATGCCCCACTCTGGCCTACAGGCCTACCGATGTCCCCACTCTGGCCTACAGGCCTACCGATGTCCCCACTCTGGCCTACAGGCCTACCGATGTCCCCACTCTGGCCTACAGGCCTACCGATGTCCCCACTCTGTCCTACAGGCCTACCGATGTCCCACTCTGTCCTACAGGCCTACCGATGTCCCACTCTGTCCTACAGGCCTACCGATGTGCCCACTCTGTCCTACAGGCTACCGATGTGCCACTGTGTCTACAGACCTACCGCATGTGCCACTCGTCCTACAGCCTACCGATGTGCCCACTCTGTCCTACAGGCTACCGATGTGTCCCACTCTGTCCTACAGGCCTACCGATGTCCCCACTCTGGCTACAGGCCTACCGATTCCCCACTCTGGCCTACAGGCCTACCGATGTCCCCACTCTGGCCTACAGGCCTACCGATGTCCCCACTCTGGCCTACAGGCCTACCGATGTCCCACTTCTGGCCTACAGGCCTACCGATGTCCCACTCTGGCCTACAGGCCTACCGATGTCCCCACTCTGTCCTACAGGCCTACTGAGAAACAAAGTTCAAAAAACATTTTCAGTGGATATCTCATTTCCAGCCGTTTGTGAGAAGCACAGTGAGTGTGCCATTTTGCCGTTCCACTCTGGGTGGCATTCCACTGAGTGGGTTGTGTGTGGTGACTATTCCTATGTTTTAGCAAAGCACATGGTCATCCAACGTCACACTCAACCACACCTGCGGAGAGGAGAGGCTAGCTAGCAGCGCAGGTTGCCTTGGCAACGCTGAGAGCAGAGGGTCACTTCTAATTAAAACAGAGGCAATTAGAGAGGAACTGGGTGGCTGTTAACACAACCTCCTGGTTTAAATGGAGACAGACGGTAGAGCTGTGTCTGTGTGAGGAAAAAGGGAACTTCTGTCAGAGTCCCATCTAGCCAGTCTTCACTGGTCCGGCTGAGAGTCCCATCTAGCCAGTCTGCACTGGTCCTGGCTGAGTGTCCCATCTAGCCAGTCTGCTCGGGTCCTGGCTGAGTGTCCCATCTAGCCAGTCTGCTCGGGTCCTGGCTGAGAGTCCCATCTAGCCAGTCTGCTCGGGTCCTGGCTGAGTGTCCCATCTAGCCAGTCTTCAATCTCTCTCTTAACGACATTTTGGCTAATGAGGGTGTAGCGGAGAGGTAGAGACCAAGGTATTAACAACGTCGTAACAAGCAGCAGATGGCGCATTGATACCGTCTGCTGTTTTCAGTCTGTCTCAGTGATGCGGCTTGTCTTCTACTCTGATGGAAAGAGTGCGCCCCTTAGCGGATAATCCACGAATTGCAGCGAATTAAAAATATTAATTCCATGTCTTTTATGCATTTTTTCCACTTTCAAATTATCCTGCGGGCCTGATCGAACCTCCTTGGGGGCCGGTTCCGGCCCGCGGGCCGTATGTTTGACACCCCTGGTGTAAAGGGTCTGAATACTTATGGAAATGTGAAATGTCAGTGTTTTATTTTTAAATAATAAAAAAATTCAAAAACTTGTTTTTGCTTTTTCATTATGGGGTATTGTGTATAGATTGATGAGGGGGAAAAAATGATATAATCCATTTTAGAATAAGGCTGTAACGTAACAAAATGTGGAGAAAGTCGACGGGTCTGAGTACGATCTGAATCCACTGTATGTAGAAGCTTCGTGGACTGTCTCTTGTTCTGTTTATACAACCCACACCTTCAGCAAAATATTTTCACAGACATGAGAAAAGTTATTCCTAAATCTCTTCCAATGAAGGCTTAACAAAATAGCGTTATATTGTGTATTAGCTGGCTGGATGTTGGATAGTTATGGTGCTGCACGCACACACACACACACACACACATCCCTGCTTATCACAAAGCTCATGAATTATTGACTCCTATTTACAGTCCATCCTTCTCTTCCCCCCCTCCCTTATCAGCCCTGTCCCCATGGAAACAGCTCTCCGCTTCGTAGCTTAGGCTTTAGTTAGTCTGTCTTTCTTCCTGGCTGACTCCGCTTCTTCTATCTCTCTGAGCAGAACTGTTCAATTGACTTAAGTGGCTGAAATGAGGACAGAGTGTAGTAGCTACTGTACCAGGCTGTTGGCCTGGCAAACATAACATCACACAGCTGTCAATTGGACATGTGTGTGTGTGTAGGCTAGTACTGGACACAGTTTTATATATGACGCACACACACACACACACACACACACACACACACATTAGAAATAGTGTTTTAAATGATTTCCATTTAAAACGGCCACAACATAACGATTGGTCCAGCCAGAGCTTGGGGTTCTGTTGGATTTCAACGGGGTCGTGACCCTCATGACTTGGACTTGACACCCCTTATCCTGTCTCTCTCTCTTTCTCTGTCTCTCTCTCTTTCTCTGTCTCTCTCTCTCCTCTCTTTCTGTCTCTCTCTTTCTGTCTCTCTCTCTCTCTCTCTCTCTGTCTCTCTCTCTCTTTCTCTGTCTCTCTTTCTCTTTCTCTCTCTCTCTCTCTCTTTCTCTCTCTCTCTCTCTCTTTCTCTGTCTCTCTCTCGGCTTTATTGGCTATATTGGCATGGGAAACATATGTTAACATTGCCAAAGCAAGTGAAATAGTTAAACAATTTACAGTGAACATATGTCTATATACAGTGTTGTAATGATGTGCAAATGGTTAATACAGAAGGGAAAATAAATTAACATTTTAATATGGGTTGTATTTACAATGGTGTTTGTTCTTCACTGGTTGCCCTTTTCTTGTGGCAACAGGTCACAAATCTTGTTGCTGTGATGGCGCACTGTGGAATTTCACCCAGTAGATATGGGAGTTTATCAAAATTGGCTTTGTTGATTTGTGTGATCTGAGGGAAATATGTGTCTCTAGTATGGTCATACATTTGGCAGGAGGTTAGGAAGTGCAGCTCAGTTTCCACCTCATTTTCTGCAACTGTGTACTCACTGTTTAGGGCAAAATAGCGTTCTAGTTTGCTCTGTTTTTTTGTTAATTACTGGACACATTGAAAATAGTCATCTTTTTGTTTTCTCATGATTTGGTTGGGTCTAATTGTGTTGCTGTCCTGGGGCTCTGTGGGGTCTGTTCATGTTTGTGAACAGAGCCCCAGGATCAGCTTGTCTTCTATGGTGTCTCTATGGCCAGGCTATGGTCACTGAGTCTGACCTTCCATGTGTCTCTATAGCCAGGCTATGGTCACTAAGTCTGACCTTCCATGTTTTCTATGGTGTCTCTATGGCCAGGCTATGGTCACTAAGTCTGACCTTCCATATTTTCTATGATGTCTCTATAGCCAGGCTATGGTCACTAAGTCTGACCTTCCATGTTTTCTATGGTGTCTCTATAGCCAGGCTATGAGTTTTTATAAGTCACTGAGTTTTTACGTTGTTAATGTCTTTCTTTGTTTAAATTCTTAGATTTTGACAAGGTATTTTGCTAATTTGATATCTCAGTCCCCTCCCTCCCTCTCTCTATGGTGTGTTATTGGTGTAGCAGTAACATGCGTAGGTAATGCAGTATTTCCATACTCTCTCCCTCCCTGGTAGATTGATCTTGGCGTGCGGCCAGCGGTCCGGCGTAGGGAGCCTGTTGGGGCGGAAGAGTGGAACACCTACATGGACCCTGAGGGACGCATGAGGAACATCTCACACCTCAAACAGGCCATATTCAAAGGGGTAAGGAACACCTCAAACAGGCCATATTCAAAGGGGTAAGGAACACCTCAAACAGGCCATATTCAAA
>NW_019945006.1:125803-181106 GCF_002910315.2 Salvelinus sp. IW2-2015
ACACACTGAAACACCAGGAACCAACTAAATACAACAGGATATAACACACTGAAACACCAGGAACAAACTAAATACAGCAGGATATAACACACTGAAA
The DNA here is from genome assembly GCF_002910315.2 of Salvelinus sp. IW2-2015. Taxonomy (NCBI): domain Eukaryota; kingdom Metazoa; phylum Chordata; class Actinopteri; order Salmoniformes; family Salmonidae; genus Salvelinus; species Salvelinus sp. IW2-2015. The sequence continues at coordinate 125,901 of NW_019945006.1, forward strand.
CACCAGGAACAAACGGGACAGTCTCTGTATCTCACACACACACCACACACACACGCCCTCTGCTGTTAATTAAGAGAGTAGCAACAGCACAAACCCATCAGTGCTTTTAATTCCTACATATACTGTTCATCCTTGACAGAGCTAGCTGCAGTATGGATGAGCTACTGTATTGTGAGTCTATGGCTGTGGCCTTGAGCAGTAGGCAGAACACTCATTAAAGGCAGTATCTGAGGCCTCTGTAGTCTCTCTACATGAAGGATATAGAAGTGGGGGTCAGCCGCGTTTCAGAGATTGTTTTGTCTCCCGACATCGCCTCTCTCTCTGACGCAACAGTTGGAAGTCGAAGGCTGAGTTGAAACTGGAATAGCTCTGTTAGGCCTGTTTTGTTTGTTACTTACTGCAGGACTGTGGAAATAAAAGCTGTCCGTCTCTCCTCTCATACTTTCTCTCTCTCCCTCCCCATCCCTCTTTCTCTCTCTCTCCCTCCCCATCCCTCTTTCTCTCTCTCTCCCTCCCCATCCCTCTTTCTCTCTCTCTCTCTCTCTCCCCATCCCTCTTTCTGTCTCTCCGTCCCTCCTATAGGGTCTGTGTCATGTGTTGAGGAAAGAGGGATGGAAGTTTCTGCTGGGCTACTTCCCCTGGGAGAGCACCCAGGAGGAGAGGAGTCGTCTGACCGAGAGGAAAACGTAAGAGACACTCCTACTCATTAGGAGACTGGGAGCTCCTCCGTGGTTGACACGTGCTCTCTGTCAGATCTGCATCATAACAGCACTGTTGATATAATACTAGGACAGGAAAACCCAACAACTCTCACTTCATGTTGTCTTTGTGCTCGTAGAGAGATCTTCACAACGTTTTATGAATCAGTACGCTTTACATTTACAAGTAATATGACTTGTATTTAAGAATGACTAATACATTTCAGTTTGAAAACAAATGTTGCTGTTCAGATGGCGTTGAGGGCACTGTGTGAAGAGAGTACTAGTTCTCATAGCACAGCACCCGGTTATGTTGAAAACCAGCTGAAGGGAAGTGGTCCATACTATTCTGTTTAAACGCCACACAGTCAACACACCCTGAATGAGGGCTGGGAATTGTCAGGGACCTCACGATACGATATGATGACGATACGATATGATCACGATACGATATGATTACGATATGATCACGATACGATATGATCACGATACAATATGATTACGATATGATCACGATACGATATGATCACGATATGATCACGATACTTGTGTGCTGATTCTATATGTATTACGATTCGATATTTGCGATTTGATGTTCCAGACATATTGCTAACTAATTGTCTTTTTGATCAGTCATGGAAATAACTACTGAAAACACATTGGGTCGCTATTTAAAGGTACAATGCAACTGTTTTTTTTGTTGTCTCAATATCAAATTATTTCTGGGAAGCAATGATGTACCTTACTGTGATTGTTTTAAATTAAATTGGGCATAAAGAAACCAAAAAAAAATATTCTCAAGCAAGAATTTAGCCAGGACGTTCTGGAAGTAGTCTGAGTGAGGGGAAAACTGAAAACGAGCTGTTATTGGCAGAGAGGTTTGGAACTCTCTATCTTATTGGTCTATTAACTAATTTAAGGCCAAAACTCCATCCCACCAAGACAGGCTGAAATTTCAGACGGTCTTTTCAAACAGCTCTTACACTAAAATAGCATTATAATTTTCACAATATTATTCCAACTTCAAAATCAAGTTTTTGACTGCACTGGGCTTTTAAAAAGAAGATAGAGAACAAGCTATAGGACAAAATACCAGTGTTTTGGCACAGGTAAAGTGAACTAGCGCTAGCTAACACTACCTAGCAAAATCTAAAAATAGATACATTTATATATTTTTTACTTGGAGTCAAGGTATCTATAATATGGTCCAAAGTAATATTGCGATATGTAACTCGATTCTTTTCCCTCTATCACCTAATGTAATGTGAAATATTTCCTGTCGTCTCACTCCTTTACTTTCCTCTCTTTCCTCAGGGATGAGTACTTATTCCCTCTTTACTTTCCTCTCTTTCCTCAGGGATGAGTACTTATTCCCTCTTTACTTCTTTCCGTCTCTTTCCTCAGGGATGATATTATTTCCCTCTTTACTTTCCTTCTCTCATCCTCTTTCCTCAGGGATGAGTACTTATTCCCCTCTCTTTCTCATCCTCTTTCTTCTCATCCTCTTTCCTCAGGGATAAGTACTTATTCCCTCTTTCTCATCCTCTCTTCTCATCCTCTTTCCTCAGGGATAAGTACTTATTCCCCTTTCTTTCCTCTCTTTCCTCAGGGATGAGTACTTATTCCCCCTCTCCTCATCATCTTCCTCAGGGATAAGTACTTATTCCCTCTTACTTTCCTCTCTTTCCTCAGGGATGAGTACTTTTTTCCCTCTCTTCTCATCCTCTTTCCTCAGGGATAAGTACTTATTCCCCCTCTCTCTCATCCTCTTTCCTCAGGATGAGTACTTATTCCCCTCTCTCCTCATCCTCTTTCCTCAGGGATGAGTACCTTATTCCCCCTCTCTCCTCATCCTCTTTCCTCAGGGATGAGTACTTATTCCCCCTTCTCCTCATCCTCTTTCTCAGGGATGAGTACTTATTCCCCCTCTTCTTCTCATCCTCTTTCCTCAGGGATGAGTACTTATTCCCCTCTCTCCTCATCCTCTTTCCTCAGGGATGAGTACTTATTCCCCTCTCTCCTCATCCTCTTTCCTCAGGGATGAGTACTTATTCCCCCTCTCTCCTCATCCTCTTTCCTCAGGGATGAGTACTTATTCCCCCCCCTCTCTCCTATCCTCTTTCCTCAGGGATGAGTACTTATTCCCCCTCTCTTCTCATCCTCTTTCCTCAGGGATGAGTACTTATTCCCCCTCTCTCCTCATCCTCTTTCCTCAGGGATGAGTACTTATTCCCCCTCTCTTCTCATCCTCTTTCCTCAGGGATGATACTTATTCCCCCTCTCTCCTCATCCTCTTTCCTCAGGGATGAGTACTTATTCCCCTCTTCTCATCCTCTCTCAGTTCCTCTTCTCCTCAGGGATGAGTACTTATTCCCCCTCTCTCCTCATCCTCTTTCCCAGGGATGAGTACTTATTCCCCCTCTCTCTCATCCTCTTTCCTCAGGGATGAGTACTTATTCCCCTCTCTCCTCATCCTCTTTCCTCAGGATGAGTACTTATTCCCCTCTCTCCTCATCCTCTTTCCTCAGGGAGAGTACTTATTCCCCCTCTCTCCTATCTCTTTCCTCAGGGATGAGTACTTATTCCCCCTCTCTCCTCATCCTCTTTCCTCAGGGATGAGTACTTATTCCCCTCTCTCCTCATCCTCTTCCTCAGGGATGAGTACTTATTCCCCTCTCTCCTCATCCCTTTCTCAGGGATAGTACTTATTCCCCTCCTCCTCATCCTCTTTCCCTCAGGGATGAGTACTTATTCCCCCTCTCTCCTCATCTCTTTCCTCAGGGATGAGTACTTATTCCCCTCTCTCCTCATCCTCTTTCCTCAGGGATGAGTACTTTTTCCCTCTCTCCTCATCCTCTTTCCTCAGGGATGAGTACTTATTCCCCTCTCTCCCTCATCCTCTTTCCTCAGGATGAGTACTTATTCCCCCTCTCTCCTCATCCTCTTTCCTCAGGATGAGTACTTTATTCCCCCTCTCTCCTCATCCTCTTTCCTCAGGATGAGTACTTATCCCCTCTCTCCTCACCTCTTTCCTCAGGGATGAGTACTTATTCCCCTCTCTCCTCATCCTCTTTCCTCAGGGATGAGTACTTATCCCCCTCTCTCCTCATCCTCTTTCCTCAGGGATGAGTACTTATTCCCCCCTCTCTCTCATCCTCTTTCCTCAGGGATGAGTACTTATTCCCCTCTCTCCTCATCCTCTTTCCTCAGGGATGAGTACTTATTCCCCCTCTCTCCTCATCCTCTTTCCTCAGGGATGAGTACTTATTCCCCCTCTCTCTCATCCTCTTTCCTCAGGGATGAGTACTTATTCCCCCTCTCTTCTCATCCTCTTTCCTCAGGGATGAGTACTTATTCCCCCTCTCTTCTCATCCTCTTTCCTCGGGATGAGTACTTATTCCCCTCTCTTCTCATCCTCTTTCTCAGGGATGAGTACTTATTCCCCCTCTCTTCTCATCCTCTTTCCTCAGGGATGAGTACTTATTCCCCCTCTCTTCTCATCCTCTTTCCTCAGGATGAGTACTTATCCCCCTCTCTTCTCATCCTCTTTCCTCAGGGATGAGATACTTATTCCCCCTCTCTCCTCATCCTCTTTCCTCAGGGATGAGTACTTATTCCCCCTCTCTCCTCATCCTCTTTCCTCAGGGATGAGTACTTATTCCCCCTCCTTCTCATCCTCTTTCCTCAGGGATGAGTACTTATTCCCCCTCTCTCCTCATCCTCTTTCCTCAGGGATGAGTACTTATTCCCCTCTCTCCTCATCCTCTTTCCTCAGGGATGAGTACTTATTCCCCCTCTCTCCTCATCCTCTTTCCTCAGGGATGAGTACTTATTCCCCCTCTCTCCTCATCCTCTTTCCTCTAGGATGAGTACTTATTCCCCCTCTCTCCTCATCCTCTTTCCTCAGGGATGAGTACTTATTCCCCTCTCTCCTCATCCTCTTTCCTCAGGGATGAGTACTTATTCCCCCCTCTCTCCTCATCCTCTTTCCTCAGGGATGAGTACTTATTCCCCTCTCTCCTCATCCTCTTTCCTCAGGGATGAGTACTTATTCCCCCTCTCTCCTCATCCTCTTTCCTCAGGGATGAGTACTTATTCCCCTCTCTCCTCATCCTCTTTTCCTCAGGGATGAGTACTTATCCCCCTCTCTCCTCATCCTCTTTCCTCAGGGATGAGTACTTATCCCTCTCTCTCTCATCCTCTTTCCTCAGGGATGAGTACTTATTCCCCCTCTCTCCTCATCCTCTTTCCTCAGGGATGAGTACTTATTCCCCTCTACCTCCTCATCCTCTTTCCTCAGGGATGAGTACTTATTCCCCCTCTCTTTCCTCATCCTCTTTCCTCAGGGATGAGTACTTATTCCCCTTCTCTTCTCATCCTCTTTCCTCAGGGATGAGTACTTATTCCCCCTCTCTCCTCATCCTCTTTCCTCAGGGATGAGTACTTATTCCCCCTCTCTCCTCATCCTCTTTCCTCAGGGATGAGTACTTCCGTATGAAGCTCCAGTGGAAGTCAGTGAGTGAGGAGCAGGAGAAACACAACAGCATGTTTAGAGACCACAGGAGTCTAATAGGTAATCACCATCTTCATCATCATCACTAATAACAGAATGTTAGTTAGGAGTCTAATAGGTCATCTTCGTCATCATCATCACTCTGTCTGGGGTTGTTGGGGAAGCCAGAAGCCAGTTTTCCCTTCTAACCGATGGACAATAGTTGTATTCTATTTGATTCTATTGGTCTGACAGTAGGATGGTTACGTGGTTTGAACAATGGGCACTGTGACAAACAGGAGACCTTTCCAATATGTTAATGAGTTAGACTCCTTGTTCCAACAGTCTGTCAGCAACTTAACTCTTCCCCCCCCACACAGCCAGTGAAGAACAAAAGTTGGCCACATTTGTCCGGGTCTGAACCCCAAACTGCTCAGCAAAACCATTTGAAACAAAGTGTGACACCTTTCCTAGTTTAGCTACTTGAAGTCTGAGCTGAGACTGGAATCAATCTGGCTCCCATCGGATCAACCCCGTGTTTTATTTATTCAATATTCCATCAGCGTCGTCAGCCTGTAGAACCCAGCCCCGTGGCTGCGTCCCAATTGACATCTTATACCCTGTATATAGTGCACTACTTTTGACCTGAGCCCTATGTGCACTAAATAGGCAGTAGGTTGTCATTTGGGACAGGGCCCATGTCAGCCAGGTAATGGGATCTCATCTCCTCCTGATCGTTGAGGAATGATCCATACTGGATCTGGCTGGCTCCTCAATGGACTTGGCATTTCTGTTCTCTCCGTCTCGTTATTCTCTCTCTCTCCCTCTCTGAGTCGCTCCCCCCTTCTATTCAAAGGATTGAAATTAGGCTCCGGTTGTAACAGGGTTAGAGTTGTGTGCTCTCTGTAAATGTCAGCTGAAATGAATATGGAAATGAGCGGCGGCTGGCACGGAGAAATGCTGAACTGTTTGAAGTGCTGCTGGTTTCATTTCTGATTTCAACTCCTGGTAGTAAACTTTATGTCTGAGGACAATCGGGCAGACCAGACCAGTGGTGAAGTCGGGGCCTGTATTCATAAAGCGTCTCTGAGTTGGGATGCTGATCTACGATCAGGTTCCTTCTGTCCATGTCATCTGACCCTCCTGTTATTTATGAATACTGGTGGCTGTTAGTTCCCTCTGCAGAGAAAGACCCTCCTATTCTTTATGAATACTGGTGGCTGTTAGTTCCCTTTACAGAGAAAGACCCTCCTATTCTTTATGAATACTGGTGGCTGTTAGTTCCTCTACAGAGAGAAGACCCTCCTATTCTTTATGAATACTGGTGGCTGTTAGTTTCCCTCTAGCAGAGAAAGACCCTCCTATTCTTTATGAATACTGGTGGCTTGTTAGTTTCCCTCTGCAGAGAAAGACCCTCCTATTCTTTATGATACCTGGTGGCTTGTTAGTTCCCTGCTACAGAGAAAGACCCTCCTGTTCTTTATGAATACTGGTGGCTGTTAGTTCCTCTACGAGAAGACCTCCTATTCTTTATGAATACGGTGGCTGTTAGTTCCTCTACAGAGAAAGACCCTCCTATTCTTTATGAATACGTGGTGGCTGTTAGTTCCTCTACAGAGAAGACCCTCCTATTCTTTATGAATACTGGTGGCTGTTAGTTCCTCTACAGAGAAAGACCCTCCTATTCTTTATGAATACTGGTGGCTGTTAGTTCCCTTTACAGAGAAAGACCCTCCTGTTCTTTATGAATACTGGTGGCTGTTAGTTCCCTCTACAGAGAAAGACCCTCCTATTCTTTATGATACTGGTGGCTGTTAGTTCCCTCTACAGAGAAAGACCCTCCTGTTCTTTTATGAATACTGGTGGCTGTTAGTTCCCTCTACAGAGAAAGACCCTCTATTCTTTATGAATACTGGTGGCTGTTAGTTCCCTCTACAGAGAAAGACCTTCCTATTCTTTACGAATACTGGTGGCTGTTAGTTCCCTCTACAGAGAAAGACCCTCCTATTCTTATGAATACGGTGGCTGTTAGTTCCCTCTACAGAGAAGACCCTCCTATTCTTTATGAATACTGGTGGCTGTTAGTTCCCTCTACAGAGAAAGACCCTCCTATTCTTTATGAATACTGGTGGCTGTTAGTTCCCTCTACAGAGAAAGACCCTCCTATTCTTTATGAATACCGGTGGCTGTTAGTTCCCTCTACAGAGAAAGACCCTCCTATTCTTTATGAATACCGGTGGCTGTTAGTTCCCTCTACAGAGAAAGACCCTCCTATTCTTTATGAATACGGTGGGCTGTTAGTTCCCTCTACAGAGAAAGACCCTCCTATTCTTTATGAATACTGGTGGCTGTTAGTTCCCTCTACAGAGAAAGACCCTCCTATTCTTTATGAATACTGGTGGCTGTTAGTTCCCTCTACAGAGAAAGACCCTCCTATTCTTTATGAATACTGGTGGCTGTTAGTTCCTCTACAGAGAAAGACCCTCCTATTCTTTATGAATACTGGGTGGCTGTTAGTTCCCTCTACAGAGAAAGACCCTCCTATTCTTTATGAATACCGGTGGCTGTTAGTTCCCTCTACAGAGAAAGACCCTCCTATTCTTTATGAATACCGGTGGCTGTTAGTTCCCTCTACAGAGAAAGACCCTCCTATTCTTTATGATACTGGTGGCTGTTAGTTCCCTCTACAGAGAAAGACCCTCCTATTCTTTATGAATACCGGTGGCTGTTAGTTCCCTTTACAGAGAAAGACCCTCCTATTCTTTATGAATACTGGTGGCTGTTAGTTCCCTTTACAGAGAAAGACCCTCCTATTCTTTATGAATACTGGTGGCTGTTAGTCCTGTTACAGAGAAGACCCTCCTATTCTTTATGAATACCGGTGGCTGTTAGTTCCCTTACAGAGAAAGACCCTCCTGTTCTTTATGAATACTGGTGGCTGTTAGTTCCCTCTACAGAGAAAGACCCTCCTATTCTTTATGAATACCGGTGGCTGTTAGTTCCCTCTACAGAAGAAAGACCCTCCTATTCGTTATGAATACTGGTGCTGTTAGTTCCCTCTACAGAAGAAGACCCTCCTATTCTTTATGAATACTGGTTAGTTCCCTCTACAGAGGAAGAAGTAAACAGGACAGAAACTTTGTCAGTCCGTCACGATGGATGGTGTAAATTACATTTTACATTTACATTTAAGTCATTTAGCAGACGCTCTTTATCCAGAGCGACTTACAAATTGGTAAATTCTACATCTATATATTTAGTCTGTTATTGTCTGTGTTGTAACCCTGTAGCAGCACCGTTTCACTGAGTCAAATCCTCTACATCCAAATGTATTTGGTGAATAAAGGGGATTCTGAGGCCTGTGACTGTGTTGATTTCCTCCACAGAGAAACGTGAACAGGACAGACAGGACCAACACTTTCTATGAAGGACCAGACAACCAGGACTGATTCTGCTGCACGATGTCCTCATGACCTACTGCATGTATGACTTTGACCTGGGTAAGACCACGCTTGTCCTACTGCATGACTTTGACCTGGGTAAGACCACGCTTGTCATACTGAATGACTTTGACCTGGGTAAGACCACGCTTCTCATACTGAATGACTTTGACCTGGGTAAGACCACGCTTTGTCATACTGAATGACTTTGACCTGGGTAAGACCACGCTTGTCATACTGAATGACTTTGACCTGGGTAAGACCACGCTTGTCATACTGAATGATTTTGACCTGGGTAAGACCACGCTTGTCATACTGAATGACTTTTGACCTGGGTAAGACCACGCTTGTCATTCTGAATGACTTTGACCTGGGTAAGACCACGCTTGTTATACTGAATGACTTTGACCTGGTAAGACCACGCTTGTCATACTGAATGACTTTGACCTGGGTAAGACCACGCTTGTCATTCTGAATGACTTTGACCTGGGTAAGACCCCGCTTGTCATACTGAATGACTTTGACCTGGGTAAGACCACGCTTGTCATACTGAATGACTTTGACCTGGGTAAGACCACGCTTGTCATACTGAATGACTTTGACCTGGGTAAGACCACGCTTGTTATACTGAATGACTTTGACCTGGGTAAGACCACGCTTGTCATACTGAATGACTTTGACCTGGGTAAGACCACGCTTGTCATACTGAATGACTTTGACCTGGGTAAGACCACGCTTGTCATACTGAATGACTTTGACCTGGGTAAGACCACGCTTGTCATACTGAATGACTTTGGCCTGGGTAAGACCACGCTTGTCATACTGAATGACTTTGACCTGGGTAAGACCACGCTTGTCATTCTGAATGACTTTGACCTGGGTAAGACCACGCTTGTCATACTGAATGACTTTGACCTGGGTAAGACCACGCTTGTCATTCTGAATGACTTTGACCTGGGTAAGACCACGCTTGTCATTCTGAATGACTTTGACCTGGGTAAGACCACGTCATACTACATGTACTCAGCCTCTACTGGGTCGTAACTGAGGATTCACCAACAATAAATACTACATGCCACTCAGCACCAGATGTGATCAGTGAGGCTGCTGAGGGAGGACGGCTCATCATAATGGCTGGAACGGGAGTGAATGGAATGCATCAAACACCTGGAAACATCAAACACCTTTGATGTATTTGATACCATTCCACTGATTCCGCTCCAGTCAGTGACACGAGCCAGTCCTCCCTGATTAAGGTGCCACCAACCTCCTGTGGTCAAGATTGTGTTGGTATGAAAGCTCTCCAGAACTGTTTCAAATCCTCTCTGTCACCACCAGGCTTTGATTGACTGACTGACTGACTGACTGGCTGACTGACTGGCTGGCAGACTGGCTGACTGACTGGCTGACTGACTGGCTGACTGACTGACTGACTGACATATTGACTAAAGCGGGTTCTTTTCTCTCTGTCACCACCAGGCTTTGACTGACTGACTGGCTGGCTGGCTGGCTGGCTGGCTGCTGGCTGACTGACTGACTGGCTGGCTGGCTGGCTGGCTGGCTGGCTGGCTGGCTGGCTGACTGACTGACTGACTGACTGGCTGACTGACTGACTGACTGACAGCCTGGCTGACTGGCTGACTGGCTGGCTGGCTGACTGGCTGACTGACTGACTGGCTGGCTGACATATTGACTAAGCGGGTTCTGTTCTCTCTGTCACCAGGCTATGTCCAGGGTATGAGTGACCTGCTGTCTCCGATCCTCTATGTGATGGAGAACGAGGTGGACGCCTTCTGGGCTTTGTCTCCTTCATGGACCAGATGGTGAGACTGACAACATAGAACTAGATATACTAGAACAGACATAATGTAATAAGACCATAGAAATAGGCTTGATAAACTAGCAGGCACATAACCTTCTAGTGATTTGTCTCCTTCATGGACCAGATGGGTAAAAGGAGAACTTCTGAATCATTAGAACATACGTAACATAGAAATATATTTACTAGAATGGACAAAGCCCCTCAGACCAAAGCAAATTAAATGAGGATGTCCATTCTAGTCAGTCCATGTCTGTGGGTGAGACCTTCACTGACCTCTGTGTAAGAAGTATATGACAGCACAGTTCTTCCTGTTTAACGAGAGAGGGAGGCCAACTAGGGAAGTGTTGGTAGAGTGTGACCTGATTACCTGACCACGCTGGGTTCCCATGGTGCATTTCACAAAGGATGCATCCAGACCACTCTCTCACAGCCTCCACCAATAGCTGAGCAGAGCCCTCGCGCTTTTTGATGTCACTCCAGCTCCATGATTTGTGTTCTGAATTCATTTTTTCTGTCTTATTATCCAACCTATTACAACACCATCCAGCTTCCTGTCTGTTACAACACTGTCCAGCTTCCTGTCTTCTGTTACAACACTGTCCAGCTTCCTGTCTTCTGTTACAACACTGTCCAGCTTCCTGTCTTCTGTTACAACACCATCCAGCTTCCTGTCTGTTACACACTGTCCAGCTTCCTGTCTTCTGTTACAACACTGTCCAGCTTCCTGTCTTCTGTTACAACAACATCCAGCTTCCTGTCTTCTGTTACAACAACGTCCAGCTTCCTGTCTTCTGTTACAACACTGTCCAGCTTCCTGTCTTCTGTTACAACACTGTCCAGCTTCCTGTCTTCTGTTACAACACTGTCCAGCTTCCTGTATTCTGTTACAACACTGTCCAGCTTCCTGTCTTCTGTTACATCACTGTCCAGCTTCCTGTATTCTGTTACAACACTGTCCAGCTTCCTGTCTTCTGTTACAACAACTGTCCAGCTTCCTGTCTTCTGTTACAACACTGTCCAGCTTCCTGTCTTCTGTTACAACACTGTCCAGCTTCCTGTTTCTGTTACAACACTGTCCAGCTTCCTGTCTTCTGTTACAAACTGTCCAGCTTCCTGTCTTCTGTTACGACAACGTCCAGCTTCCTGTCTTCTGTACGACAACGTCCAGCTTCCTGTCTTCTGTTACAAACGTCCAGCTTCTGTCTCTGTTCCGACAACGTTCCAGCTTCCTGTCTTCTGTTACGACAACGTCCAGCTTCCTGTCTTCTGTTACGACAACGTCCAGCTTCCTGTCTTGTTACGACAACGTCCAGCTTCCTGTCTTCTGTTACGACAACGTCCAGCTTCCTGTCTTCTGTTACGACAACGTCCAGCTTCCTGTCTTCTGTTACGACAACGTCCAGCTTCCTGTCTTCTGTTACGACAACGTCCAGCTTCCTGTCTTCTGTTACGACAACGTCCAGCTTCCTGTCTTCTGTTACGACAACGTCAGCTTTCCTGTCTTCTGTTACGACACCGCCCAGCCTCCCGTCTGTTCTCTGTTACGACACCATCCTGTTTCCTCTATTCTTACCTCCACATAGCTGCTGAAGTCATTTAAAGGGGGTTTTGTGTTCATTAACCATTCATAGCTTTATAGATACTGTAGCCCAGGGCTGGTCTACTCTGGTAAACAGCCACACACACACACACACCACACACACAGAGGTTAGGGTAAACAGCAATCATGTTATTATTACTCGGCTGAATGGTCTTGTACCTGACAGACCCTTGTTATTCAAAGGAAACCCAAAAGACCATGTCATCTCCAGCACTGTAGCTGTCATCCCACCCATTAATACATTAAACACGGCTACATCAGGTTATTGATTTAAACACCTGCCACATAGCAACTTGTTAGTGAGGAAGGTAAAAGGAAAGCTGGAGATTGAGGAGTAGAGAGCATCAATATGGTGTTATGTGACTGGCTGGCTGGCTGAATGACTGGCTGGCTGGCCGACTGGCTGGCTGACTGAATGAATGGCTGGCTGGCTGAATGACTGGCTGGCTGGCCGACTAGCCAGCAGACAATGACTGGCTGGCTGGTTGAATGACTGGCTGGCTGAATGACTGGCTGGCTGACTGGCTGGCTGAATGACTGGCTGGCTGAATGACTGGCTGACTGAATGACTGGCTGACTGATGACTGGCTGGCTGGCCGACTGGCTGGCTGACCGGCTGGCTGGCTGGCTGAATGACTGGCTGACTGAATGACTGCTGACTGAATGACTGGCTGGCTGGCCGACTGGCTGGCTGACCGGCTGGCTGGCTGGCTGAATGACTGGCTGGCTGAATGACTGGCTGGCTGGCTGGCTGGCTGACTGAATGACTGACTGGCTGACTGAATGACTGACTGGCTGGGCTGACTGAATGGACTGGCTGGCTGGCCGGACAGGCTGGCTGGCTGAATGACTGGCTGGCTGAATGACTGGCTGAATGACTGGCCGACTAGCCGGCAGACTGAATGGCTGGCTGGCCGACAGGCCGATTGACTGGCCGACTGTCATCAACATGTTGTTGCTTTAACAGCATCCCTAGTTCATCTGTCTGTATTACTGTATAAACTCTATATACAGCAGTATGTGGACACTCCTTCACATCAGTGGATTCGGCTATTTCAGCCACCCCCGTTTCTGACAGGTGTATAAAATTGAGCACACAGCCATGCAATCTCCATAAACAAACATTGGCAGTAGAATGGCCTTACTGAAGAGCTCAGTGACTTTCAACGTGGCACCTTCATAGGATGACACCTTTCCAACATGTCAGTTCGTTTAATTTCTGCCCTGCTAGAGCTGCCCCCGGTCAACTCTAAGTGCTGTTATTGTGAAGTGGAAATGTCTAGGAGCAACAACGGCTCAGCGTGCAAAGTGGTAGGCCACACAAGCTCACAGAACGGGACCGCCGAGTGCTGAAGCACGTAAAAATCATCACTCCTCGGGTTGCAACATTCACTACCGACTTCCAAAACTGCCTCTGGAAGAAACATCAGCACAAGAACTGTTCGTCGGGCTTCATGAAATGGGTTTCCATGGCTGAGCAGCCGCACACAAGCCTAAGATCACCATAACGTAATGCCAAGCGTTGGAAACGCATTGTCTGGAGTGATGAATCACACTTCATCTGGCAGTCCGACGGACGAATCTGGGATAGGCAGATGCCAAGATAACACTACCTGCTCCGTGCGTAGTGCCAACTGTAAAGTGTGGAGGAGGAGCTATAATGATCTGGGCTGTTTTTCATGGTTTCGGCGAGGCTCCATAGTTACAGCGAAGGGGAATCTAATGCTACAGCATACAATGACATTCTGGATGATTCTGTGCTTCCAACTTTGTGTTTCCAACAGTTTGGGGACGGCTCTTTCCTGTTTCAGCATGACAATGCCCCCGTGCACAAGGCGAGGTCCATATAGAAAGAAATGGTTTGTCAAGATCGGTATGGGAAGAACTTGACTGGCCTTCACGGGAGCCCTGACCTCAACCCCCAATCGAACACCTTTGGGATGAATTGGAACGCTGATTGCGAGCTAGGCCTAATCAGTGCCCGACCTCAGTAATGCTCTTGTGGCTGAATAAAATCAAGTCCCCCACAGCAATGTTCCAACATCTAGTGGAAAGCCTTCCCAGAAGAGTGGAGGCTGTTATAGCAGCTAAAGGGGGGACCAACTCCATGTTAATGCCCATGTTTTTGGAATGAGATGTTTGACCAGCAGGTGTCCACATAGTGTCGATCATGTCGTCTATATAGTGTAAATGTATTTCGATTCTGTCTACATTCTCAGCACCAGAACTTTGAGGAGCAGATGCAGGGTATGAAGACTCAGCTGATCCAACTCAGCACTCTGCTACGACTACTGGACCTGTCCTTCTGGAACTATCTGGGTGAGGGGAACACACACACACACACACACACACACACTGATATGACTACTGGACCTGTCCTTCTGGAACTATCTGGGTGAGGGGAACACACACACACACACACACACACACACACACTGCTATGACTACAGGACCTGTCCTTCTGTAACTACCTGGGTGAGGGGAACACACAAACAGGGCATGCTTAAAAAAAGAAAATCCTTACAGAAAATTAAGTTTAGCGTCCATTATTGGAGTCCGGGTAGTCCAGTCCCTGTCCAATGAATAACTCCCATTTACTACCATTTAGAATCCACAGAATAGAACGTTCACCGTGACAACGGATCACATTCATCCTCATCATAAGTGTACTAGATAATCATCTTGATCGAGCCAATGAAATATTACCCGTGTGATTTTTCTCTCTCAAGTGACGACGCCACATTTGTCTTCGAGAGAAAAACAAGAGTTTTTTCCAAGTTTGACTAAGTCTTCCTAATGAGATAAATATGGTGTGTTCTGTTTGGAAAGTCTTTCCTATTTGCTAGAGGTCGTAGAGGGCAGCTGCATCCCTAAACAGACCCTGATAAGTTTGTTTTGAATTAGGCTGTTTTAAATGCGGCTGGCGCTAACGCTGCAGTCTGATTGGGACGATGGTGATTTATCACCGCGTACTTTATAGTCATTAATTTTCTTGATTAATTTGGGCTCGCTCAGCCACCTTACTAAAACTGGTCTGCTGTTCGTTACCTCGCCGGATAACAACAACGGCTCCTCTGGAATTTAGAGACCTTCCAAGAACAATAAACTAAGTAAATTCAATAATATGTAAATGAAACGTGTTATTTATCGCTTTAATTTGAGCAGGAAAGGTTAGATTGAGGGCAGGAAGAGGATGACAGTGATGGACGTGATTGTCTTTTTGGGGGGTGTGGTGGGGGGGAGAAAGAAGAGATGGAGATGGGACGTAAAAGAGGCTTAAGGTCTATGATTGGTTGACTTTAATTTACGAGCCTCCACTTCCTCACTATTGATCTTCCTGCAGCTCCTTGATCAGAGATGCTCACAACTCTGACACGTTCAGAGTGGATTTAACCCTCTCAGGGATGGTTGGATCGATGCCAATGGCTTTTAAGCTCATGATGTCTAAAGACAATACCTCAGATGTTGTCGGGTTCCCTTCATTCTAACCTTATGATGTTGCAGAGGCTACCTGTACTTCTGCTAACCTCGTGTGTGTGTGTGTCCATCTTACAGTGGCCCAGGACTCTGGTCACCTGTACTTCTGCTTCCGCTGGCTCCTGATTCGCTTCAAGAGAGAACTGAGTTTCCCTGATGTCCTGCGTCTTTGGGAGGTGAGTCAGACATTTCAAGGCGTTTACCGTTAATCAATCGGCTGTTCTCTAATGATCGATCAGCCCACACAGTCAATCCAGCCAATCAATCAAAGAGACCAATCAGTCATTACAGTGAGCACTTGATCAATCACTGGCCTCTCTCTGTCCCCTGACTCTCTGGTCCTGCTGCTGCTCCTCCTCCTCCTCTTCTCCTGCTCCTCTTCCTCCTCTCTCTGTCCCCTGAATCTCTGGTCCTGCTGCTCCTCAGTCTCACCACCTCCTCTCTCTGTCCCCTGACTCTCTGGTCCTGCTCTCCTCCTCCTCCTCCTCTCTCTGTCCCCTGACTCTTCTGGTCCTGCTCTGCTCCTCCTCTCCTCCTCCTTCTCTCTGTCCCCTGACTCTCTGGTCCTGCTCTCCTTCTCTCTCCTCCTCTCTCTGTCCCTGACTCTCTGGTTCCTGTCTCTCCTCTCCTCCTCCTCTCTCTGTCCCTGACTCTCGGGTCCTGCTCTCCTCCTCCTCCTCTCTCTGTCCCCCTGACTCTCTGGTCCTGCTTCTCCTCCTCCTCTTCTCTCTCTGTCCCCTGACTCTCTGGTCCTGCTCTCCTCCTCCTCTTCCTCTCTCCTGTCCCCTGACTCTCTGGTCCTGCTCTCCTCCTCTCCTCCTCCTCCTCCTCTCTGTCCCTGACTCTCTGGTCCTGCTCTCCTCCTCCTCCTCCTCTCTCTGTCCCTGACTCTCTGGTCCTGCTCTCCTCCTCCTCCTCCTCCTCTCTCTGTCCCTGACTCTCTGGTCCTGCTCTCCTCCTCCTCCTCCTCTTTCTGTCCCCTGACTCTCTGGTCCTCCTCTCCTCCTCCCCCCCTCTCTCTGTCCCCTGACTCTCTGGTCGCTCTCCTCCTCCTCCTCCTCTCTCTGTCCCCTGACTCTCGTCCTGCTCTCCTCCTCCTCCTCTCTCTGTCCCCTGACTCTCTGGTCCTGCTCCCTCCTCCTCCTCCTCCTCCTCTCTCTGTCCCCTGACTCTCTGGTCTGCTCTCCTCCTTCCTCCTCCTCCTCCTCTCTCTGTCCCCTGACTCTCTGGTCCTGCTCTCCTCCTCCTCCTCTCCCCCTCCTCCTCTCTCTGTCCCCTGACTCTCTGGTCCTGCTCTCCTCCTCCTCCTCCTCCTCCTCTCTCTGTCCCCGACTCTCTGGTCCTGCTCTCCTCCTCTCCTCCTCCTCCTCCTCTCTCTGTCCCTGCCTCTCGTCCTGCTCTCCTCCTCCTCCTCCTCCTCTCTTCTGTCCCTGACTCTCTGGTCCTGCTCTCCTCCTCCTCTCTCCCTCCTCCTCCTCTCCCTCCTCCTCCTCTCTCGTTCCCCTGACTCTCTGTCCTGCTCTCCTCCTCCTCCTCCTCCTCTCTCTGTCCCCTGACTCTCTGGTCCTGCTCTCCTCCTCTCCTCCTCCTCTCTCTGTCCCTGACTCTCTGGTCCTGCTACTCCTCAGTCTCTCCTCCTCTTCGTCCTCTCTCTGTCCCCTGACTCTCTGGTCCTGCTGCTCCTCAGTCTCTCCTCTCTCCTCCTCCTCCTCTTCGCCTCCTCTCTCTGTCCCCTGACTCTCTGTCCTGCTGCTCCTCAGTCTCTCCTCCTTCTCCTCCTCCTAACTCCCGGAGATGAATCAGTAACCTGATTTAAAGGGCCCGTAGTTTAGTTTATTTCTATCATCTCTCCATTCGTCCAGAGGCATTGCGAGGAACACACGCCAATTAGCATTCATTTAATTATGTTTCACAGAATCACAACAATTAGTTTGATTTATCAGACATAATGATGCAGAACTGTAACACACACACACACACACACACACACAACACACACACACACACACACACACACACCCTGACTCTGATTGTCTCTGGGTTGGCTTCAGGTAATGTGGACTGGGCTGCCGTGCCAGAACTTCCACCTGCTGGTGTGCTGTGCCATCTGGACTCAGAGAAACACCAGATTATGGAGGAACAATACGGCTTCAATGAGATCCTCAAGGTGTGTGTTCTTACATGTTGTGTGTGTTCACTTGTATCTGTCTCTGTGTGTGTGCAAGGCTGGTTGGGTCAACATTATACTAAAATATGACCTGCCCTACATCCTATAATAAAAAGGGTCTTTTAACTCCTATCAGAGGAGAGTAGGAGAGGAGAGTGGGGGATGAGGAGGAGAGTGGGGGGAATGAGGAGAGGAGAGTGGGGGATGAGGAGGAGAGTGGGGGATGAGGAGGAGAGTGGGGATGAGGAGGAGAGTGGGGGATGAGGAGGAGAGAGTGGGGGATGAGGAGGAGAGAGTGGGGATGAGGAGGAGAGAGTGGGGGATGAGGAGGAGAGAGGTGGGGGATGAGGAGGAGAGAGTGGGGGATGAGGAGGAGAGGGGGGATGAGGAGGAGAGAGGGGGATGAGGAGGAGAGTGGGGGATGAGGAGGAGGGGAGAAGAGTGGGGGAGGAGAGGAGAGTGGGGGGGAGGAGAGGAGAGTGGGGGGGAAGGTGAGAGCGGGGACAGCACCACAGACACATTGATGTCTGGTCCCCTCTGTCTTTTAGTGGTGTTCAACCACTCTCTATTAAAAGTCTCCTCCATCTAAATGTAGGCTGGCAGAATTTGACTCCTCCTCCATCTAAATGTACTGATGACGGTCAATGAAAACCATAGAACTAGTTTTCCCCCCTGTTTTCTCAGTAGTGTATTGGGATTGTTTTAGTGCATGTTTAGTGTGTATATTGAAAATGACTAATGGCAGGTCTGGTAATCTCTCTAGAAATATAGGCTGATGTAATCTGGAGTTATCTTGGCTGTGTCATATACATGATGGCCTGTAAGGATGCATAGAACCATTTAAATCATTCAACATTTTACCTTGAGGTTACTTCCTGTTGTGATCACAGCTGTTCTTTCTGCAGTTGGTAGACAGCTAGTAGATGGTAACCATGGAGACCTTGCAGGCTCGATCTATCTATACAGTAGCTACAACACCAGGTGGGAGAGAGAGAGGGAGGGGGCAGTAGATAGAGAGTGGGGAGAGCGAGGGGGGGACTTTTAGGGAGTGAGGGAGAGAAAGTAGGAAGAGAGAGAGGGAAAGAGAGTGGGGAGAGAGAGAAACATGGAGAGAGAGAATGGGCTTTACACTGTGTTTTATGATGACTGAAGGAAGCAGTTAATTATCACCTAGCAGGAGCATGTGTTCTTCTAAGTAACAGGCTCTCACAGCCTAGTCGCATTACAACACACGTGTTATATCCACACAGAATACACTGTCTGGTTTGTGTTAAAGGAGTCAACTGAAAATGGTATTCAGTGTTGAAGTGTTTATCCGTGTCATCACTTTAGCACAGAGGGACGTGCAACTTCGATGGGGTGGGGGCCACCAAAAACATCTGTCCTCATCACGAGGGGCCGCAGTGGCTCGCTGGGCTGCATACCCACATCCATATCCACACATGCAGTCAGGGCTGGCTCTAGCATTGGAGGCCCTAAGCAACATTTTGTTGGGGGCCCCAGCCACCTTGCAGGCAACTTTTTTTAGCGGCCCCCCTCTTGAAAGCGGAGAGAAAAAGTTTTACACAATTCTACACATTTTGGATAGAAAGACATGTTTGTAGTGAGAGAGTAACTAACAGCCCCAAGTCGACCACAAGTTTTTATTTTTAATACATTTGCAAAAATTTCCAAACTGTTTTTTGTCATTATTTTATTTTTTTTGACCTTTTTATTTAACGAGGCAAGTCAGTTAAGAACAAATTCTTATTTTCAATGATGGCCTAGGAACAGTAGGTTAACTGCCTTGTTCAGGGGCAGAACGACAGATTTGTACCTTGTCAGCTTGGGGATTCGATCTTGCAACCTTTCGGTTACTAGTCCAACACTCTAACCACTAGGCTACCTGGCCTAACCACTAGGCTACCTGGCCTAACCACTAGGCTACCTGCTGCCCCATACAGTACCAGTCAAAAGTTTGGACACACCTACTCATTCAAGTGTTTTTCTTTATTTAATTTTTTTTTTTGTTCTACATTGTAGAATAATAGTGAAGACATCAAAACTATGAAATACCTCATATAGAATCATGTCGTAACCAAAATGGTGGATTGGAAATGATGCAGACAACTGCATTGATAGAAGCCACAATCTATCTGCAGTATTAAAGCTGATCTGCCCCCTAAAAATATATAAATATAATAATACTTCGCAATCAAATATTTGTTTTGATGACATGGTCTTATTGAGTGACTATCAAAAGGAGCATCAATATCACTGTGCACTTTCACCGCCCTGTGGCGTTCATCACTTATTTCATCTGTAGCCTAATAAACTGCACGGTTTCCCGAGTCGTAGTTGGAGGATCAGCCATCACGTGATTTGATGGTTATTATATCAATATTTGCGCATAAAGGCGTTTCCGCCGCCATTTCTCACAATACATTTTACCGAACAAATTGTGTCTTATTTATATAATTGTAACGAAACTTCCTGTTTCCATCATAGATGTTGTGATTTATTTATTTTTCAGTATGACTTTACTTGCATAAAATCTGTGGATGGAAACGTGGTTACTGACTGACATGAGAGAAACTGCTGATGTACAACCAAATGTATGAATGGCACCTTGTGTACCTCTCAACAGTGAGTCTCCGCCCCCCCAAAATACCTCTCAATCAGTGAGTTCCCCCCCCCCCCCCCAAATACCTCTCAACAGTGAGCCCCCCCCCCCCCCCCAATAATACCTCAACAGTGAGTTCCCACCCCCAAAATACCTCTCAACAGTGAGTTCCCCCCCCCCCCCCAATAATACCCCAACAGTGAGTTCCCCTCCCCCCAAAATACCTCTCAACAGTGAGTTCCCACCCCCAAAATACCTCTCAACAGTGAGTTCCCACCCCCCAAAATACCTCTCAACAGTGAGCCCCCCCCCCCAAATAATACCTCTCTAACAGTGAGTCCCCCCCCCCCCCCCAAAAAAATACATACACTACCGTTCAAACGTTTGGGATCACTTAGAAATGTCCTTGTTTTCGAAAGAAAAGCATATTTTTTTTGTCCATTTTAATATAACATCAAATTGATCAGAAATACGGTGTAGACATTGTTAATGTTGTAAATGACTATTGTAGCTGGAAACAGCAGATTTTTTTTTTTAGGGAATATCTACGTAGCTGTTAGGTTCTAATTCTGAGTTAAAACTCAACAGTCACTATGAAAGCTTTTAACCAGGTTTATTCTTCCCAGAGGGTCAACACAGCTGCATTAGACAAAGCCATGGTTTCACCCGTGGTAGTATACATACCCCACTATGGATGGAGTCTCCTCGTTATCGCCAAACATTGCATCATAGCCTGGCAGGGAGCTGAGTGATCTGGGCCTTAAACGGTTCCTCTTATCTGTACTGCCACGTGATCGTTTCCCCTCCACTCAGCTCCTTCCAAGCATTCATTCAAGCTCAGAAACCTATCAGTACCCCCTTTTTTGAACATCTGATATCATACACTTAGAAATTACTTTATAAATGGAAAAGCAATGATAATATAACACAAACAAAAAATAAACAACTCTCATTCACAGTGAGGTTTACAAACTCAGACTTATGGCCTCTGTTCTATGATCACACCAAACACTCTCATTTCCATTTATTACACAACACTGATAATAACTTGTCCACTGGAGCTGTTGACTTATGTTTCAACTTTCTCCTTCTGGTTCCTAAGAGAGTGATAGCACAAGACTTGCAAAGTAAATATAAACACCAAAGCACAACAGCATTAACAACGTGTTAAGTTATGCACAATTATATATGCATGACAACATGACATTTCCCACTCTCTCTTCGCCTGACTTTGTCTTCAGGACACTTTTCTGCTGGATTCCACAGAAATGAAAGCCCTAAAAAGCTGATAGGCAGGTCACCTGATAGGCAGGTGCGTTGGCCTAATCAACGCTACATCCTCTTGAGGTAACTCAGGACTGGATAGACTTTCACATTAATGCCTCCAACATGTTGTTTAGAGTACAATTACCCCACCATCTTAACTTTCATCTCATCCATTAACTTCTTACGGCTGAAATCCCGTTAAGGGGATCGATATGACAACAGCCAGTGAAAGTGCAGGGCGCCAAATTCAAACAACAGAAATCTCATAATTAAAATTCCTCAAACATACAAGTATTATACACCATTTTAAAGATAAACTTGTTAATCTCACCACAGTGTCCGATTTCAAAAAGGCTTTACGACGAAAGTACACCATCTGATTATGTTAGGTCAGCGCCTAGTCACAGAAAAACACAGCCATTTTCCAGCCAAAGAGAGGAGTCACAAAAAGCAGAAATAGAGATAAAATTAATCACTAACCTTTGATGATATTCATCAGATGGCACTCATAGGACTTCATGTTACACAATACATGTATGTAAATCTGAGTTTACATTGGCGCGTTATGTTCAGTAATGTTTTGCCTCCAAAACATCTGGTGATTTTGCAGAGAGCCACATCAATTTACAGGAATACTCATCATAAACGTTGATAAAAGATAAGTGTTAGGCATAGAATTAAAGATATACTTCTCCTTAATGCAACTGCTGTGTCAGATTTCAAAAAGACTTTATGGCAAAAGCACACCATGCGATAATCTGAGTACAGCGCTCAGCCACCACACAGATACCCGCCATGTTGTGGAGTCAACAAAAGTCTGAAATAGCGTTATAAATATTCACTTACCTTTGATCTTCATCGGAATGTTCCACAATAAATGTTAGTTTTGTTCGATAAAGTCCATAATTTATGTCCAAATACCTCCTTTTCTTTCGCACGTTTAGTCCAGTAATCCAAATGCACAACGCGCGAGAGCACTACATCCAGATAAAGTCAAAAAAGTTATATTACAGTTCGAAGAAACATGTCAAACGATGTATAGAATCAATCTTTAGGATGTTTTTATCATAACTTCAATACTGTTCCAACCGGACAATTCCTTTGTCTTTAGAAACTAAATGGAACAGAGCTCGCTCTCACATTCGCGCGCGTGACTTAGCTCATAGCATTCTGCAAGACCTGGTTCAAACAGCTCTTATTCGCTCCCCCTTCACAGTAGAAGCCTGAAACAAGGTTCTAAAGACTGTTGACATCTAGTGGAAGCCTTAGGAAGTGCAATCGGACCAAATTTACACTGCATCTTGGATAGGCAAAGACTTGAAAACCTACAAACCTCAGATTAACCACTTCCTGGTTTGATTTTTTTCTCAGAGTTTTGCCTGCCATATAAGTTCTGTTATACTCACAGACATCATTCAAACAGTTTTAGAAACTTCAGATTGTTTTCTATCTAAATATACTAACAAATTGCATATCTTAGCTTCTGGGCCTGAGTAGCAGGCAGTTTACTCTGGGCACCTTATTCATCCAAGCTACTTAATACTGCCCCCCAGCCATAAGAGTTTAACCAATAAAGCAGCTAACCCAACCCAACTATGGCGTTTAAAGTGGCTCCCAGACCCAACCCATCTGCGTGTCTACAGTGGAATCTAGTCTTTCTCTCTCATTAGCTCCACTTCCTCTGTCATGGCGTTTTCCAGACATGACGATCTTTACCGCTGCAGCTGCTGTAAGGAGTACTGTGTGGACCAGACCAACGCTGTCCCAACTGGTCCCGCCTGGTGTATCTTGATGTACACTCAATCTCCAGAATCCAGCACGTGTCCTCGGTTATCTCCTGCTCCTCATGTGCCTCTTTCACCTGGGAATATACACACTGCAACGCACCGGTCATTTCCTGATAACATAGACTCTCCCATAGTGGTCAGATCACTAATCTGTGAGGTGAATAACAGTCCCCAGTACTCCCATCGGTCCCCCAGTTACCAGCTACCAAGCCATGTGACATGAGTCCTCATAAACTGATATCCCAGCAATGATACTAAAGTAACCCCTGCTACTACTAACATGACCCCTGACCTTAACCTCCTTCACTTACTGTTACTACTAACATGACCTCCGACCTTAACCTCCTTCAAATACTGTTACTACTAACATGACCTCCGACCTTAACCTCCTTCACTTACTGTACTACTAACATGACCCCGACCTTAACCTCCTTAACTTACTGTTACTACTAACATGACCTCCGACCTTAACCTCCTTCAATTACTGTTACTACTAACATGACCCCTGACCTTAACCTCCTTAACTTACTGTTACTACTAACATGACCTCCGACCTTAACCCCTCCTTCACTTACTGTTACTACTAACATGACCCCTGACCTTAACCTCCTTAACTTACTGTTACTACTAACATGACCTCCGACCTTAACCTCCTTCAATTACTGTTACTACTAACATGACCTCCGACCTTAACCTCCTTCACTTACTGTTACTACTAACATGACCCCTGACCTTAACCTCCTTAACTTACTGTTACTACTAACATGACCTCCGACCTTAACCTCCTTCACTTACTGTTACTACTAACATGACCTCCGACCTTAACCTCCTTCAATTACTGTTACTACTAACATGACCTCCGACCTTAACCTCCTTCAATTACTGTTACTACTAACATGACCTCCGACCTTAACCTCCTTCACTTACTGTTACTACTAACATGACCTCCGACCTTAACCTCCTTCACTTACTGTTACTACTAACATGACCTCCGACCTTAACCTCCTTCACTTACTGTTACTACTAACATGACTCCGACCTTAACCTCCTTCACTTACTGTTACTACTAACATGACCCCTGACTATACCCTCCTTCACTTACTGTTACTACTAACATGACCTCCGACCTTAACCTCCTTCACTTACTGTTACTACTAACATGACCCCGACCTTAACCTCCTTCACTTACTGTTACTACAACATGACCTCTGACCTTAACCTCCTTCACTTACTGTTACTACTAACATGACCCCTGACTATACCCTCCTTCACTTACTGTACTACTAACATGACCCCTGACCTTAACCTCCTTCACTTACTGTTACTATTAACATGACCCCTGACCTTAACCTCCTTCACTTACTGTTACTACTAACATGACCCCTGACCTTAACCTCCTTCAATTACTGTTACTATTAACATGACCCTGACCTTAACCTCCTTAACTTACTGTTACTACTAACATGACCTCCGACCTTAACCTCCTTCACTTACTGTTACTACTAACATGACCTCCGACCTTAACCTCCTTAACTTACTGTTACTACTAACATGACCCCTGACCTTAACCTCCTTCACTTACTGTTACTACTAACATGACCTCCGACCTTAACCTCCTTCACTTACTGTTACTACTAACATGACCTCTGACCTTAACCTCCTCACTTACTGTTACTACTAACATGACCCCGACCTTAACCTCCTTCACTTACTGTTACTACAGCGACTGTCCTGAGAATAACTACTGCATGTAATCTGTCAAGTGTTCGCCGGCTGTTAGAAATGAGGAAGGAGAGTAATGACGTTGGACCTAACAACCTCACAGGTTTCTGGGAAATTTGACCATAGTGCTGAAATGCCAACACGATCTCTGCTACTGTCACCATGTCCTGGGTCTGTGCAATAGTCCCTATATTGGGCACAGTTAGCTGTCCTCCCTCTCCTACGAGCCATCTCCTGTCACAACATACACATTCTCTGTGGATGATACCATTCTATCACCCCCATCACATTCCATCCCACTTAACAGTCTGATGTAAACATTCTGTCTCAAACACAGCCTCATGTATACCTCACCTCCTGTAAACATTCTGTCTCAAACACAGGCCTCATGTACCTCACCTCCTGTAAACATTCTGTCTCAAACACAGGCCTCATGTACCTCACCTCCTGTAAACATTCTGTCTCAAACACAGGCCTCATGTACCTCACCTCCTGTAACATTCTGTCTCAAACACAGGCCTCATGTACCTCACCTCCTTTAAACATTCTGTCTCAAACACAGCCCTATGTATACCTCACCTCCTGTAAACATTCTGTCTCAAACACAGGCCTCATGTGTACCTCACCTCCTGTAAACATTCTGTTCAAACACAGGCCTCATGTGTACCTCACCTCCTGTAAACATTCTGTCTCAAACACAGGCCTCGTGTACCTCACCTCCGTAAATATCTGTCTCAACACAGGCCTCATGGACCTCACCTCCTGTAAACATTCTGTCTCAAACACAGGCCTCATGTATACCTCACCTCCTGTAAACATTCAGTCTCAAACACAGGCCTCAGGACCTCACCTCCTGTAAACATTCAGTCTCAAACACAGGCCTCATGTATCTCACCTCCTGCTACAGATACATTTACACATATATCATTCCATCTAACCCGTAATACAATAGTCACTACTCTAATGCACTATCACTACTCCTAATGCACTAGTCACTACATCCTAATGCACTAGTCACTACTCCTAATGCACTAGTCACTACTCCTAATGCCACTAGTCACTACTCCTAATGCACATAGTCACTACTCCTAATACACTAGTCACTACTCCTAATGCACTAGTCACTCCTTAATGCACTAGTCACTACTCCTAATACACTAGTCACTACTCCTAATCACTAGTCACTACCTAATGCACTAGTCACTACTCATAATGCACTAGTCACTACTCCTAATGCACTAGTCACTAATCCTAATGCACTAGTCACTACTCCTAATGCACTAGTCACTACTCCTAATGCACTAGTCACTACTCCAATGCACTAGTCACTACTCCTAACCACTAGTCACTACTCCTAATGCACTAGTCACTTATCCTCTAATGCACTAGTCACTACTCCTAATGCACTAGTCACTACTCCTAATGCACTAGTCACTACTCCTAAAATACACTAGTCACTACTCCTAGTACACTAGTCACTACTCCTAACGCACTAGTCACTACTCTAACGCACGTCACTACTCCTAACGCACTAGTCACTACTCCTAATGCACTAGTCACTACTCCTAATGCACTAGTCACTACTCCTAACGCACTAGTCACTACTCCTAACGCACTAGTCACTACTCCTAACGCCTAGTCACTACTCCTAACCACTAGTCACTACCCTAACGCACTAGTCACTACTCCTAATGCATAGTCACTACTCCTAATCACTAGTCACTACTCCTAATGCACTAGTCACTACTCCAATGCACTAGTCATTACTCCCAATGCACTAGTCACTACTCCTAATGCACTAGTCACTACTCCTAGTACACTAGTCACTACTCCTAGTACACTAGTCACTACTCCTAACACACTAGTCACTACTCCTAACACACTTCTACAGTTATAAACATGCCTAAAACATTCCTAAATCAATTAGGTCAATATACATCAGTTCCTCCTCTGGAACAATGATCAGTCTTTTGTTCCACGACACCTAAAAACATATTGACTTGAACAGGGAAGAGAGAAAGAGCCTGTTTAATAATTCACCCCACCCTTGATGCTACTAGGACTGTGGACAGAACCGTCCATCCGGTACGTTCTATGGTCATGTGATCCTGGTCTCCATGCCGTCTCCTTCATGTTCATCCTTGGGTGTTATCGCAAGACGCAGACTATGAACCTCGTATGCAATTAATTATACCGTATCATCCAGCAATCTCTATGTATTGATGCGATTTAACATTAATATTCTGATGACATGGTTAAGAAACCCAAGCTATCATCCAGTGAGTTCTCCAATACCTCCCTTTCGGAGGACACTTAAAGATAAGGTTTCTAGGGCCTTCCTGGGCCTAATACATTTTAGCAGTGTCCCCACGCCTCCAGTTTGAGAACAACTCTCTCTCGCTGAATCCTAACTAAAACATTTTATATATGAACCAACCCAAATGTAGAATGACAGTCCTTAGTGCTTTACTTTGAGTCTTCTGAACCTAGCACACATCAACCCGGTTAATATGTACATTTATAAACGGAACCTTTTATCGCCGGTAATAACTCTTCTCATTACAGCCCCCCTTTGACCCTGTTTTCCTGTCGCGAGTGGCCTGCTAATGAAAGATCGCTATCTCAATGCGTACTTAGTCTAAATTGTTTGCAGTGTGTAGACCTCCCTTCTCCCGGCACTAGCGTGTCTTCAGATAGCGTTGCAGTTCATCTTCCCAACGCCACATGTAAGTCATGTAACACATGTAACTCTTGCCTGTCACATTTGATGGCCCTTGATAATGTCCCGATTTCAATATAAAGTAATGTTTTTCCCACTAATACAAGTCTCTCACCTATCTCACCTATCACCATTCTGTCTGGTCAATTTCTCCCATCAGCACGCTAGCATGAGGTTGTATGTTATATCTCTCCATGCTCACTCCACATGCGCGGTCTCAGCTTCCCTGCCAACCGTACCCAGGTTTGGCTCGGACACAGATAAGTGTTAAAGGTCACTGTCACATTGACCGCCTTTGTCGCTGTTTCTTCAGCCGGTTTGGGAGGGTTTTGAGGTTCACACACACTGTTTGTGGCCATTATTCCTACATGCATTAAGACATCATCTGACGTCACCTTCCATGATAACCTAAAGAGAGGACAGATCAGAACAACAGTTTAGTTCAATTCATTTCTGTTTCAGGAAATCCAGACAAGCTTTGACTATGACAAATTATTACATTCCCAATTTTCTTAATAACATTATCTCTACGACAAATGTCAAATAACATAACATACTGTTACTGTTGAAACCATTTTCCTACTTAGTTCAGACTCCCTTATTTGACTGGCGAGCTCTCGGAAGAGTTGCCAGATCAGGGAGTTAACACCCTAACCCCTGGGGAGAATCCCAACACTCCAGCAGACCCAATCTGGTGACATTTCTATCGAAACTAAATCAGCAATACACATCACAATCCATTTCATGAAATCAGCAATACACACATCACAATCTATTTGGAGTAACTGTCAACCCTCATTAACATATTTTTCTTTCTATATGCAGACTGAACATAATACATTTGTATATTTACCCAAAGGCCAGGACCCCAGGAAACTGGTAGTTTCCACATGGAACACATGATTGACATTGTGATTCAAAAACAAACACTGCAATAAACACAATTTGAATACCCAATCATCTTAGCATTACAATTCTTGATAATTGTTTATTTATTTAACCTTTATTTAACTAGGCAAGTCATAACTCCATAAGGAAATAATGGTATCTCATTAAGTAATGGTAAAATAGAATAGAGACTGGTGTTTCTCATTCATTTTGTAATTAAATCCCACATGTCCCCTTCATTGATCAAACACCGCTATGTGAAATGTTCCTGTCCCGCGGCTCTCAAGAGGATTTGTTGTTGCTCTTTTGAAAAAGATGGAAACGCTTGTATAGCGTAATTTCCTCCGAATGCAGCAGGCTCCATTCCTACTTTACACTCATTCTTCCGATGTCCGATAGCTCCCTGTTTTACATGTGGGACTATGCCTACGCTTAGATTATTTCGCTACCCAAAACACTAGTCTCAACGTCAACATTGAGTTCCTCTGTCCAGTGTCTGTGTTCTTTTGCACATCTTAATCTTTTATTTTCATTGGCCAGTCTGAGATATGGCTTTTTCTTTGCAACTCTGTCTAGAAGGACAGCATCCCGGAGTCGCCTCTTCACTGTTGACGTTGAGACTGGTGTTTTGCCGGTACTATTTAAGGAAGCTGTCAGTTGAGGACTTGTGAGGCGTCTGTTTCTTAAACTAGACACTATAATGTACTTGTCCTGCTCAGTTGTGCACCGGGGCCTCCCACTCTTTCTATTCTGGTTAGAGCCAGTTTGTGCTGTTCTGTGAAGGGAGTAGTACACAGCGTTGTACGAGATCTTTAGTTTTTTGGCAATTTCTTGCATGGAATAACCTTAATTTCTCAGAACAAGAATAGACTGACGAGTTTCAGAAGAAATTACCATTTTGAGCCTGTAATCGAACCCACAAATGCTGATTCTCCAGATACCCAACTAGTTTAAAGAATGCCAGTTTTATTGCTTTTTTAATCAGGACAACAGTTTTCAGCTGTGCTAATATAATTGCCAAAGGTTTTTTTTATTGATCAATTAGTCTTTTTAAAATGATAAACTTGGATTAGCTAACACAACGTGCCATTGGAACACAGAAGTGATGGTTGCTGATAATGGGGCTATTTAGATATTCCATAAAAAATCAGCCGTTTCCAGCAACAAGTCATTTACAACATTAACAATGTCTACACTGTATTTCTGATCAATTTGATGTTATTTTAAATGGACAAAAAATTTGCTTTTTAAAAAAACAAGGAGGTTTTCAAGTGACCCCAAAGTTTTGAACGGTAGTGTATGTTGTACTGATCTGCCCGCTGGCCGTCAGTTACCCATCTCTGCTTTAGCAAGTCACTGATCAAAGAATGTCCTCTTCTTTCCAGCTCATAAATGAACTGTCGATGAACCTGGACATCGGGGCCATCCTCAACAAAGCTGAAGCTATATGCCTGCAGCTGAAGAGTTGTAAGGTATGTATCCATATATAGATGTCCTATCTTCAGAACGTTTGTGCTTCTAGTATATTCTGAAATACATGCATGGGTTTTGAGAAGCTCACTCATCCGGCTCGAAGGACCATGGTACATAATGGAGGGTTTGCCGAGTGTGGAGAGGGAAAGGAAGTGGGATACAATTTGGTTTGTGCAGTTTCCAGTAGAAGGGTGTGAAGGGGGTTTTAACTTTTTTGTTTATTCCGACAATATCTTTATAGAATTTACCCAACGGTGGTAGAAACACACAGGGGGTATGAATGAATGCAGTTGAATCTAACCCACATTCAAAAAACCTTTCTGTGACATATGTTTTTTATATTTATTTTTATTTATTTTATAGAAATAAGAAAACTGTGTAGGATTTCCCCAACTTGGTGGTATAACTATATACAAAGGGTGTGTGAATAAATCCAGTTGAAACTAAACCTCATTAAAACTGTCTGACACACATTTTTAATAGTTTCTTCTGATGATATCCTTGTAGGATGTGTCCAACTCCATGGCAGAACATTAGATACCTTCAGAATGTTTGTGCCTGTATTCTGAAACCCTTACTGAACTCAGATTCGATTGTACCTATATTCATAGCTAACAATCTGATGTTTATTATCTGTGTAGGATTTGCCCAACTCAGTGGTTGAGATCCTTGGATTCAACAGCACAGACACTGAGTCATCATCCCAGTCAGAGGACACTGAGAGAACGGACAGACCAGACTCTCCGGAACCTTCTACACCGTCAGACGACCAGCAGGACTCAGTCTCTGACTACGGCCCCAGCGGCAACAACAGACACTTACGGGACGCAGCGCGTGACGTTTACAAATTAGCCTACCTATCGTAGCCAGCCTGGCTAACAGTAGTCTCTCGTCCAGTGAGAGAGTTGGCTCTGGTGGCTGAGATGGGGCTCACAGCCTAGTGAAAAAAGGTGGATTGCCTCTCTTCCACCTCACAGACAGAGGAGAGATAGGAAACGGCTTCTCATGGCAGTATCTTTATAATAGAGCCCAAGAGGTATTCATTTAAAGGAAGTTTTGCAAATCAAATCATTTTTGTAATGATTCTCTGTCTGTTAATCATCTAATTTTTCTTGTTAGAGGTTGGTCTTTGAGTTTTTAGGATATTGCTCCTTATTGTCCCTGACTCCAAGGTATTTAGTGTTCAGCAGATTGTTCCTTATTGCCCCTGACTCCAAGGTATTTAGTGTTCACAACTTGGCTCCTTATTGCCTGACTCAAGGTATTTAGTGTTCAGCGATTGCTCCTTATTGCCCCGACTCCAAGGTATTTAGTGTTCAGCAGATTGCTCCTTATTGCCCTGACTCCAAGGTATTTAGTGTTCAGCAGATTGCCCTGCTGACTCCAAGGTATTTAGTGTTCAGCAGATTGCTCCTATTGCCCTGACTCCAAGTATTTTAGTGTTCAGCAGATTGCTCCTTATTGCCCCTGACTCCAAGGTATTTAGTGTTCAGCAGATTCTCCTTATTGCCGCCTGACTCCGAGGTATTTAGTGTTCAGCAGATTGCTCCTTATTGCCCCTGACTCCGAGGTATTTAGTGTTCAGCAGATTGCTCTTATTGCCCCTGACTCCAAGGTATTTAGTGTTCAGCAGATTGTCCTTATTGCCCCTGACTCCAAGGTATTTAGTGTTCAGCAGATTGCTCCTTATTGCCCTGACTCCAAGGTATTTAGTGTTCAGCAGATTGCTCCTTATTGCCCCTGACTCCGAGGTATTAGTGTTCAGCAGATTGCTCCTTATTGCCCCTGACTCCGAGGTATTTAGTGTTCAGCAGATTGTTCCTAATGCCCCTGACTCCAAGGTATTTAGTGTTCAGCAGATTGCTCGCTTATTGCCCTGACTCCAAGTTATTTAGTGTTCAGCAGATTGCTCCTTATTGCCCTGACTCCAAGGTATTTAGTGTTCAGCAGATTGCTCCTTATTGCCCTGACTCCAAGGTATTTAGTGTTAGTTCAGCAGATTGCTCCTTATTGCCCCTGACTCCAGGTATTGTATTGTTCAGCAGATTGCTCCTTATTGCCTTGTTAATTCTTGACTTGTATATCGCTCCTGATCGTGTGAACAGTCAAATGTAATGCTGAAGTAGTTGACATTTAAATAGAGGTGGAAGGGCTGAGGAATGGATAAGGTTTTATATAAACAGGGCTTATTATATTTCACTATAGTATTCAGCTAATATGAGCCCTACTGTAGTGTAATTCAATTATAACTATTTCACAAGATGTGTTTGTATTCTCAAGGCAAGGCCACTCTCCTCTACCAACTGAAAAGATTTTCTGCCCTGCAGCCCATTGACATGGATTATACACAGTGTACAAAACATTAAGAACACCTGATCTTTCCATAACATAGACTGACCAGGTGAATCCAGGTGAAAGATATGATCCCTTTATTGATGTCACTTGTTAAATTCTCTTCAATCGTGTAGAATAGGAGGAGGAGACGGGTTAAAAGAAGGGTTTTAACTCTCAGACATGGATTGTGTGCCATTCAGAGAATGGCCAAGACAAAATATTTAAGTGCCTTTGAATGGGGGATGGTAGTAGGCGCCAGGCCGCACAGTTTAAGTGTGTGAAGAACTGCAACGTTGGCTGGGTTTTTCAACGTTTCCTGTGTGTATTAACAATGGTCCACCATCCAAAGGACATGCAGCCAACTTGACACAACTGTGGGAAACTGAGTTCAATCTATTTAGCCAGTCATTTCCCGTGTGAACTGCTTTTCGATTCACCTTATTGTATGATTCCATTGTTCCCGGTACGTAATGAGGCTGTTCTGAGGGCAAAAGGGGATGCAACTCAACAGTAGGAAAGTGTTCCTAATGTTTGTCCACTCAGTGTTTTTCTATGCAGCTGCCTCACTGACATCTGATTTGGTATGACTGAAAGACACATGATTTATATTGAAAAATGTACTTTGTTTCTGAATCCATATTGTTAATCATCCTAGAATGTGTGGGTTGGCATGGTGATAATATATGTACACATATATATATATATATACATGTATGTTCCTCTTGACTGGAGGTTCCCAGAAGTTGCTTTGTCAAACACCCAACCTTACAGCAACGTTTTTACAATGATGTAGAGTTCATGCTAAGCCAACCATGAGGCCTTTGTCAACATATACAGACAGACTTACTTCCATGTACTCGTCTATATCATCTGTTAGCTTATTGGCCTCCCAAAACGTAGTGAATATGGTTCTTGATGTGTTTAACATTGACACGTAAAGATTGTAAAGGAGTTGATGTAGTCATTGATTATGTTGCTTGGTTGAAACTTGTAGCCTTCAAGTGATTTATCAGAAACAGTAATGCTGGAAGACTGTTCGCACCTGAATCTTTCTGTGTACAGATTTGTATATTTCAGCAGTTTGTACTGTGTATATATATATTTGATACCGTCTTTGACAACCAATTATGTTTTGAAATCTTTTAAAGAACCTGAATTTCATGACTCCTCTTTTGTATTGCTTCCTGTGATAGGAGTATCAGTAGCCATCTCCCCTCTGTTCAGGAGTCTCTCCCAGTCCTGACGGTCGTCTTTGGGAGGATCTCAATGGCATTTCCTTGATTTCTAGCATCCTCGCTTCCTTCTCAACACCCATTGGATGAAATGGTCAGATGGGGAGGGAACTCTTACCTTCTCATCCAATGGGTTTTAAGAAGGAGGTGAGAAGAGATGATGCGAAGAATCAAGGAAAAGCAATTGAGGTTCTCTCCATGTGTCAACCGGCCGGGCCCAGTCTGTTCACAGTTCCACATATCCTGTGGCTAGAAATATAACAAAATGAACCATAATGTCCCTTTATTATGTTCCCTATTTTACACCGACACAAATGGACAACTATATACCTTTATTTTGTTTTCCAATACAATGAATACCGCTCATTCAAAGGCTTAATGTAACAGTGAGACAACAGAACACTCTCAGGTTAGTTATTTACCGATGCGACAATGAATATGTTGGCTCTCAGCTGATGTGCTATTCTCTCCGGTCTCTCTTGTAAGAGATTTGGAGTCGTTCCTAGAAATAGAGTCTGCTTCCCAAATGGCACCCTATTCCCTACGTAGTGCACTACTTAGCCTAGGGCTCTGGCCAAAAGTAGTGCACTATATAGTGAATAGGGTGCCAATCAGTGTCTGAGATTCAGCATCTGAATAGGACCGTCTGAATGATACAGTATCACTAGTCTGTTCAGTGTTCATAGCGTTTGTAGCAACAACAAAAAACAGCGTGAGGATTTTCATATCCTTGTCCCATAGGAAATTACCTCAGTTGCTATGTCACTTTCTAGGCTACAGTCTGAGGCCCCTAACTCTGCATGCCTGCCCTCCTGTCACCCAGAAATGTGAGTAAAACCAACATACAAGGGTTCTGTTGGCCTCGCCTTGAAGAATAAACTGAGATCAGATATCAAACACTTTTCTAAATACTTCATTTTCTCTGGGTTAAGTTGTTCCTTTGAAATGAGAGCTATAGGTGCTATCGTGGTTTTGTAACAAACTACTCGTGAGTTATGGATGTATGTGCTGGTGAATTGGCTGCGCATGTTTGAAAGCCTGCAAATTGTGGGGGAAAAAATAGCACTTTACAAATGAAATAGAACTTCACACATCTTGAGACCGCCAGATGGCTCATAGCAAGCGCCAGTATTATTAATATAGCTAAGACTACCAGCTGTTGTAAGCCGTCTGAAACAGCGCATAGCTGAACCCCGCAGCTCAATCAGGTGTCAGAACACTGAATATCCATCCAATAGCAGCTCAATCAGGTGTCAGAACACTGAATATCCATCCAGTAGCAGCTCAATCAGGTGTAAGAACACGGAATATCCATCCAATAGCAGCTCAATCAGGTGGAAGAACACTGAATATCCATCCAGTAGCAGCTCAATCAGGTGTCAGAACACTGAATATCCATCCAGTAGCAGCTCAATCAGGTGGAAGAACACTGAATATCCATCCAATAGCAGCTCAATCAGGTGGAAGAACACTGAATATCCATCCAATAGCAGCTCAATCAGGTTGGAAGAACACTGAATATCCATCCAATAGCAGTTCAATCAGGTGTCAGAACACTGAATATCCATCCAGTAGCAGCTCAATCAGGTGGAAGAACACTGAATATCCAGTAGCAGCTCAATCAGGTGTCAGAACACATGAATATCCATCCAGTAGCAGCTCAATCAGGTGTCAGAACACTGAATATCCATCCAATAGCAGCTCAATCAGGTGTAAGAACACGGAATATCCATCCAATAGCAGCTCAATCAGGTGGAAGAACACTGAGATATCCATCCATAGCAGCTCAATCAGGTGTAAGAACACTGAATATCCATCCAGTAGCAGCTCAATCAGGTGTCAGAACACTGAATATTCCATCCAGTAGCAGCTCAATCAGGTGTCAGAACACTGACTATTCAGGTAGCAGCTCAATCAGGTGTCAGAACACTGAATATCCATCCAATAGCAGCTCAATCAGGTGTAAGAACACTGAATATCCATCCAGTAGCAGCTCAATCAGGTGTAAGAACACTGAATATCCATCCAGTAGCAGCTCAATCAGGTGGAAGAACACTGAATATCCATCCAGTAGCAGCTCAATCAGGTGAAGAACACTGAATATCCATCCAATAGCAGCTCAATCAGGTGGAAGAACACTGAATATCCATCCAGTAGCAGCTCAATCAGGTGGAAGAACACTGAATATCCATCCAATAGCAGCTCAATCAGGTGGAAGAACACTGAATATCCATCCAGTAGCAGCTCAATCAGGTGGAAGAACACTGAAATCCATCCAATAGCAGCTCAATCAGGTGGAAGAACACTGAATATCCATTCCAATAGCAGCTCAATCAGGTGGAAGAACAACTTGAATATCCATCCAGTAGCAGCTCACTTTGTGAAGCATCCCATCTCCTCCCTCAAATACACAGGCGTTGAGCATGTTGCTCTACCAAGGAGAGGAGGTAACATGGCGGTCCTACTACTACTGAGGAGAGGAGGTAACATGGAGGTCCTACTACTACAGAGGAGAGGAGGTAACATGGAGTCCTACTACTACAGAGGAGAGGAGGTAACATGGAGGTCCTACTACTACAGAGGAGAGGAGGTAACATGGAGATCCTACTACTACAGAGGAGAGGAGGTAACATGGAGGTCCTACTACTACAGAGGAGAGGAGGTAACATGGAGATCCTACTACTACTGAGGAGAGGAGGTAACATGGAGGTCCTGCTACTACAGAGGAGAGGAGGTAACATGGAGGTCCTACTACTACAGAGGAAGGAGGTAACATGGGAGATCCTACTACTACTGAGGAGAGGAGGTAACATGGAGGTCCTGCTACTACAGAGGAGAAGGAGTACGTGGAGGTCCTACTACTAGAGAGAGGAGGTAACATGGAGGTCCTACTACTACAGAGGAGGGACATGGAGATCCTACTACTACTGAGGAGAGGAGGTAACATGGAGGTCCTGCTACTACAG
This sequence comes from Salvelinus sp. IW2-2015, assembly GCF_002910315.2. Lineage (NCBI taxonomy): Eukaryota > Metazoa > Chordata > Actinopteri > Salmoniformes > Salmonidae > Salvelinus > Salvelinus sp. IW2-2015. The sequence goes on from NW_019945006.1 coordinate 162,586, forward strand.
AGGAGAGGAGGTAACATGGAGGTCCTACTACTACAGGGAGAGGAGGAACATGGAGGTCCTACTACTACAGAGGAGGAACATGGAGGTCCTACTATACAGAGGAGAGGAGGTAACATGGAGGTCCTACTACTACTGAGGAGAGGAGGTAACATGGAGTCCTACTACTACTGAGGAGAGGAGGTAACATGGAGGTCCTACTACTACTGAGGAGAGGAGGTAAATGGAGATCCTACTACTACTGAGGAGAGGAGGTAACATGGAGGTCCTACTACTACTGAGGAGAGGAGGTAACATGGAGGTCCTACTACTACTACTACTGAGGAGAGGAAGTAACATGGAGGTCCTACTACTACTGAGGAGAGGAGGTAACATGGAGGTCCTGCTACTACAGAGGAGAGGAGGTAACATGGAGGTCCTACTAATACAGAGGAGAGAGGTAACATGGAGATCCTACTACTACTGAGAGAGGAGGTAACATGGAGGTCCTACTACTACTGAGAGAGGAGGTAACATGGAGGTCCTGCTACTACAGAGGAGAGGAGGTAACATGGAGGTCCTACTACTACAGAGGAGAGGAGGTAACATGGAGATCCTACTACTACTGAGGAGAGGAGGTAACATGGAGGTCCTGCTACTACAGAGAGAGGAGGTAACGTGGAGGTCCTACTACTACAGAGGAGAGGAGGTAACATGGAGGTCCTACTACTACAGAGGAGGTAACATGGAGATCCTACTACTACTGAGGAGAGGAGGTAACATGGAGGTCCTGCTACTACAGAGGAGAGGAGGTAACATGGAGGTCCTACTACTACAGAGGAGAGGAGGTAACATGGAGGTCCTACTACTACAGAGGAGGGTAACATGGAGGTCCTACTACTACAGAGGAGAGGAGGTAACATGGAGTCCTACTACTACTGAGGAGAGAGTAACATGGAGGTCCTACTACTACGAGGAGAGGAGGTAACATGGAGGTCCTACTACTACTGAGGAGAGGAGGTAACATGGAGATCCTACTACTACTGAGGAGGAGGTAACATGGAGGTCCTACTACTACTGAGGAGAGGAGGTAACATGGAGGTCCTACTACTACTACTACTGAGGAGAGGAGATAACATGGAGGTCCTACTACTACTACTACAGAGGAGAGGAGTAACATGGAGGTCCTACTACTACAGAGGAGAGGAGGTAACATGGAGGTCCTACTCCTACTGAGGAGAGGAGAACATGGGGTCCTACTACTACAGAGAGAGGAGGTAACATGGAGGTCCTACTACTACAGAGGAGAGGAGGTAACATGGAGGTCCTACTACTACAGAGGAGAGGAGGTAAACATTGGAGGTCCTACTACTACTGAGGAGAGGAGGTAACATGGAGGTCCTACTACTACTACTACTGAGGAGAGGAGGTAACATGGAGTCCTACTACTACAGAGGAGAGGAGGTAACATGAGGTCCTACCTACTGAGGAGAGGAGTAACATGGCGCCTACTACTACAGAGGAGAGGAGGTAACATGGAGTCCACTACTACAGAGGAGAGGAGTAACATGGAGTCCTACTACTACAGAGGAGAGGAGGTAACATGGAGGTCCTACTACTACGAGGAGGGAGGTAACATGGAGTCCTACTACTACAGAGAAGAGGTAACATGGAGGTCCTACTACTACAGAGGAGAGGAGTAACATGGAGGTCCTACTACTACAGAGGAGAGGAGGTAACATGGAGTCCTACTACTACAGAGGAGAGGAGGTAACATGGAGGTCCTACTACTACAGAGGAGAGGAGGTAACATGGAGTCCTACTACTACAGAGGAAGGAGGTAACATGGAGGTCCTACTACTACGAGGAGTAACATGGAGATCTACTACTGAGGAGAGGATACATGGAGGTCCTACTACTACAGAGGAGAGGAGGTAACATGGCGGTCCTACTACTACAGAGGAGAGGAGGTAACATGGAGGTCCTACTACTACAGAGGAGAGGAGGTAACATGGAGGTCCTACTCCTACAGAGGAGAGGAGGTAACATGGAGATCCTACTACTACAGAGGAGAGGAGTAACATGGAGATCAACTACTAAAGAGGAGAGGATAACATGGAGGTCCTACTACTGAGGAGAGGAGTAACATGGAGATCCTACTACTACAGAGGAGAGGAGGTAACATGGAGGTCTTACTATACAGAGGAGAGGAGGTAACATGGAGGTCCTACTACTACAGAGGAGAGAGGTAACATGGAGGTCCTACTACTACAGAGGAGAGGAGGTAACATGGAGGTCCTACTACTACAGAGGAGAGGAGGTAACATGGGAGCAAACTACTACAGAGGAGAGGAAGGTAACATGGAGGTCCTACTACTGAGGAGAGGAGGTAACATGGAGGTCCTACTACTACAGAGGAGAGGAGGTAACATGGAGGTCCTACTACTACAGAGAGAGAGGTAACATGGAGATCCTACTACTACTGAGGAGAGGAGTAAAATAGCGGTCCTACTACTACAGAGGAGAGGAGGTAACATGGAGGTCCTACTACTACAGAGGAGAGTAGGTAACATGGAATCCTACTACTACAGAGGAGAGGAGGTAATATGGAGATCCTACTACTACAGAGAGAGGAGGTAAATGGAGTCCTACTACTACTGAGAGGAGTAACATGGGGTCCTACTACTACAGAGGAGAGGAGGTAACATGGAGTCCTATACTACAGAGGAGAGGAGGTAACATGGAGGTCCTACTACTACTGAGGAGAGGAGGTAACATGGAGGTCCTACTACTACAGAGGAGAGGAGTAACATGGAGATCCTACTACTACAGAGGAGAGGAGTAACATGGAGGTCCTACTACTACAGAGAGGGAGTAACATGAGGTCCTACTACTACAGAGGAGAGAGTAACATGGAGTCCTACTACTACAGAGAGGAGTAACATGGAGGTCCTACTACTACTGAGGAGAGAGGTAACATGGAGGTCCTACTACTACAGAGGAGAGGAGGTAACATGGAGTCCTACTACTACAGAGGAGAGGAGTAACATGGCGGTCCTACTACTACTGAGAGAGGAGGTAACATGGAGGTCCTACTACTACAGAGGAGAGGAGTAACATGGAGATCCTACTACTACAGAGAGAGGAGGTAACATGGAGGTCCTACTACTACTGAGGAGAGGAGGTAACATGGAGGTCCTACTACTACTGAGGAGAGAGGTAACATGGAGGTCCTACTACTACTGAGGAGAGGAGGTAACATGGAGGTCTCTACTACTACTACTGAGGAGAGGAGGTAACATGGAGGTCCTACTACTACTGAGGAGAGGAGGTAACATGGAGGTCCTACTACTACTGAGAGAGGAGGTAACATGGAGTCCTACTACTACAGAGGAGAGGAGTAACATGGAGGTCCTACTACTACAGAGGAGAGGAGGTAACATGGCGGTCCTACTACTACTGAGGAGAGGAGGTAACATGAGAGTCCTACTTACTACAGAGGAGAGGAGGTAACATGGAGGTCCTACTACTACTGAGGAGAGGAGTAACATGGAGGTCCCTAACTACTACTGAGGAGAGGAGGTAACATGGAGTCCTACTACTACAGAGGAGAGGAGGTAACATGGAGGTCCTACTCCTACTGAGGAGAGGAGGTAACATGGCGGTCCTACTACTACAGAGGAGAGGAGGTACATGGAGGTCCTACTACTACAGAAGAGAGGAGGTAACATGGAGTCCTACTACTACAGAGGAGAGGAGGAACATGGAGCGTCTACTACTACTGAGGAGAGGAGGTAACATGGACGTCCTACTACTACAGAGGAGAGGAGGTAACATGGAGGTCCTACTACTACAGAGGAGAGGAGGTAACATGGAGGTCCTACTACTACAGAGGAGAGGAGGTAACATGGAGGTCCTACTACTACAGAGGAGAGGAGGTAACATGGAGGTCCTACTACTACAGAGGAGAGGAGGTAACATGGAGGTCCTACTACTACAGAGGAGAGAGGTAACATGGAGTCTACTACTACAGAGGAGTTAACATGGAGATCCTACTACTGAGGAGAGGAGGTAACATGAGTCCTACTACTACAGAGGAGAGGAGGTAACATGGCGGTCCTACTAACAGAGGAGAGGAGGTAACATGGAGGTTACTACTACAGAGGAGAGGAGGTAACATGGAGGTCCTACTCCTACAGAGGAGAGGAGGTAACATGGAGATCCTACTACTACAGAGGAGAGGAGGTAACATGGAGATCCAACTACTAAGAGAGAGGAGATACATGGAGGTCCTACTACTGAGGAGAGGAGGTAACATGGAGATCCTACTACTACAGAGGAGAGAGGTAACATGGAGGGCCTACTACTACAGAGGAGAGGAGGTAACATGGAGGTCCTACTACTACAGAGGAGAGAGTAACATGGAGGTCCTACTACTACAGAGGAGAGGAGTAACATGGAGGTCCTACTACTACGAGAGAGAGGAGGTAACATGGAGATCCACTACTACAGAGGAGAGGAGGACATGGAGGTCCTACTACTGAGGAGAGGAGGTAACATGAGTCCTACTACTACAGAGGAGAGAGGTAACATGGAGGTCCTACTACTACAGATGAGAGAGGTAACATGGAGATCCTACTACTACTGAGGAGAGGAGTAAATAGCGGTCCTACTACTACAGAGGAGAGGAGTAACATGGAGGTCCTACTACTACAGAGGAGAGTAGGTAACATGGAGATCCTACTACTACAGAGGAGAGGAGGTATATGGAATCCTACTACACAGAGGAGGGAGGGTAACATGGAGATCCTACTACTACTGAGAGGAGGTAACATGGCGGTCCTACTACTACAGAGGAGAGGAGTAACATGGAGGTCCTACTACTACAGAGGAGAGGAGGTAACATGGAGGTCCTACTACTACTGAGGAGAGGAGGTAACATGGAGGTCCTACTACTACAGAGGAGAGGTAACATGGAGATCCTACTACTACAAGAGGAGAGAGTAACATGGAGTCCACTACTACAGAGGAGAGGAGTAACATGGAGGTCCTACTACTACAGAGGAGAGGAGGTAACATGGAGGTCCTACTACTACAGAGAGGAGGTAACATGGAGGTCCTACTACTACTGAGGAGAGGAGGTAACATGGAGGTCCTACTACTACAGAGGAGAGGAGGTAACATGGAGGTCCTACTACTACAGAGGAGAGGAGGTAACATGGCGGTCCTACTACTACTGAGGAAGAGGTAACATGGAGGCCTACTACTACAGAGAGAGGAGGTAACATGGAGATCCTACTACTACAGAGGAGAGGAGGTAACATGGAGGTCCTACTACTACTGAGGAGAGGAGGTAACATGGAGGTCCTACTACTACTGAGGAGAGGAGGTAACATGGAGTCCTACTACTACTGAGGAGAGGAGGTAACATGGAGTCCTTACACTACTACTACTGAGGAAGAGGAGTAACATGGAGGTCCTACTACTACTGAGGAGAGAGGTAACATGGAGGTCCTACTACTACTGAGGAGAGGAGGTAACATGAGGTCCTACTACTACAGAGGAGAGAGGTAACATGGAGGTCCTACTACTACAGAGGAGAGGAGGTAACATGGCAGGTCCTACTACTACTGAGGAGAGAGGTAACATGGAGGTCCTACTACTACAGAGAGAGGAGGTAACATGGAGATCCTACTACTACAGAGGAGAGGAGGTAACATGGAGGTCCTACTACTACTGAGGAGAGGAGGTAACATGGAGGTCCTACTACTACTGAGGAGAGGAGGTAACATGGAGATCCTACTACTACAGAGGAGAGGAGGTAACATGGAGTCCTACTACTACAGAGGAGGAGAGGTAACATGGAGATCCTACTACTACTGAGGAGAGGAGGTAACATGGAGTCCTACTACTACTGAGGAGAGGAGGTAACATGGAGGTCCTACTACTACAGAGGAGAGGAGGTAACATGGGAGATCCTACTACTACTGAGGAGAGGAGGTAACATGGAGGTCCTACTACTACTGAGGAGAGGAGGTAACATGGAGTCCTACTACTACAGAGGAGAGGAGGTAACATGGAGGTCCTACTACTACAGAGAGAGGAGGTAACATGAGGTCCTACTACTACTGAGGAGAGGAGTAACATGGAGATCCTACTACTACAGAGGAGAGGAGGTAACATGGAGATCCTACTCTACTGAGGAGAGGAAGTAACATGGAGGTCCTACTACTACAGAGGAGAAGGTAACATGGAGATCCTACTACTACAGAGGAGTAACATGGAGATCCTACTACTACAGAGGAGGAGGTAACATGGAGATCCTACTACTACTGAGGAGAGGAGGTAACATGGAGGTCCTACTACTACAGAGGAGAGGTAACATGGAGGTCCTACTACTACAGAGGAGAGGAGGTAACATGGAGATCCTACTACTACTACTACAGAGGAGAGGAGTAACATGGCGTCCTACTACTACTGAGGAGAGGAGGTAACATGGAGGTCCTACTACTACTACTACAGAGGAGGAGTAACATGGAGGTCCTACTACTACAGAGGAGAGGAGGTAACATGGAGATCCTACTACTACTGAGGAGAGGAGGTAACATGGCGGCCTACTACTACTGAGGAGAGGAGGTAACATGGAGGTCCTACTACTACAGAGGAAGGTAACATGGAGGTCCTACTACTACAGAGGAGAGGAGGTAACATGGAGATCCTACTACAGAGGAGAGAGGTAACATGGAGATCCTACTACAGAGGAGAGGAGTAACATGGAGATCCTACTACTACTGAGGGAGGCCTACTGGATATCCTGTTTAAAAACATTGACCCCTTGTGGTCTGAATTATTGACTTAGATCTCAGACACTTCTTATGAACACGTATTTAAAACATCTGTATATTCTTTCTACAGGTTATCAGCATACAACCAATATGTTCCCCCTGTTGTTGATGCTTATATGCATTAGGGTGAACCAAAAGATTACTGGAAACAATTATATATATATATACATGTGTGTGTGTTATATATATATATATATATGGAATTACATTAAACAATGTATGTTGATGCTAATATTTCTGTACAACATCGAATTATGTTTCCATGTGATAACAGTAGCCTAATATATTCAATATGCTGAAAACTATTGTTTTTTAAAAGTTTCACTCAATTCATTCTAATCAACCTAATAGTTATGGCACCCCTCCCCTGTCATTGGTTGCTCTAATAGTTATGACACGCCCCTCACTGTTGTCATTGGTTTCTCTAATAGTTATGGCACGCCCCTCACTGTTGTCATTGGTTGCTAATAGTTATGGCACGCCCCTCAGTTGTCATTGGTTGCTCTAATAGTTATGGCACGCCCCTCATGTGTTCATTGGTTGCGCTAATAGTTATGGCACGCCCCTCACTGTTGTCATTGGTTGCTCTAATAGTTATGGCACGTCCCTCTCTGTTGTCATTGGTTGCTCTAATTGCCTTGTGGTCTTCATAACCTGGTTCCAGCATTCATGACATCACCCTGAAGAAGATACAGTGATGCTGAAATGTTGCTGTTTTACCCAATAAATTACTGGGACTTATATATGTGTGTGTGTGTATATATATATATATGTGTGTCCAATAAGAAAACGAGTGCCTAAGGGTTGGTCGTTGGCTGTGAGAATATATATATATATACACACACACAGAGAGTGCATTCTGCAAGTATTCAGGCCCCTTCCCTTTCTCCACATTTTGTTACGTTACAGCCTTATTCTAAAATAGATTAAATACATTATTTTCCTCATCAATTCTACACACAAAACCCCATAATGACAAAGTGAAAACAAAAATGCTTGCAAATGTATTAAAAAATAAAAATAAAAAAAATACCTTATTTACATAAATATTCAGACCCTTTGTTATGAGACTCAAAATTGAGCTCAGGTGCATCTTGTTTCCATTGATCATCCTTGAGATGGTTTTACAACTGCATTGAAGTCCAGCTGTGGTAATTTCAATTAGTTGGACATGATATGGAAAAATAGACACCTGTCTATATAAGGTCCCACAGTTGACAGTGCATGTCAGAGCAAAAACCAAGTCATGAGGTCAAAGGAATTGTTCGCAGAGCTCCGAGACAAGATTGTGTCGAGGCACAGATCTGGGGAAGAGTACCAAAATAATTATTGAACGGAAGAAGTTTGGAACCACCAAGGCGTTTCCTAGAGCTGGCCGCCCGGCTAAACTGAGCAAATGGGGGAGAAGGGCATTGGTCAGGGAGGTGACCAAGAACCAGATGGTCACTCAAAGAGCTCCAGAGTTCCTCTGTGGAGATGGGAGAACCTTCAAGAAGGACAACCATCTCTGCAGCACTCCACCAATCAGGCCTTTATGCTAGTGTGGTCAGACAGAAGCCAATCCTCAGTAAAAGGCACATGACAGCCCGCTTGGAGTTTGCCAAAATGCCCCTAAAGGACTCTCAGACCATGAGAAACAAGATTCTCTGGTCTGATGAAACCAAGTGTGAACTCTGGCCTGAATGCCAAGCGTCACCTCTGGAGGAAACCTGGCACCATCCCTACGGTGAAGCATGGTGGTGGCAGCATCATGCTGTGGGGATGTTTTTCAGCAGCAAGGACTGTTCCGCATTGACATTGCTTATATGAGCTGTTCTTGCCATAATATGGACCTGGTCTTTTACCAAATAGGGCTGTCTTCTCTATACCACCCCTGCCTTGTCACAACACAACTGATTGGCTCAAACTAAATAACAAATTAACTTTTAACAATGCACACTTGTTAATTGAAATGCATTCCAGGTGACTACCTCATGAAGCTGGTTGAGGGAATGCCAAGAGTATGCAAAAATGTCATCAAGGCAAAGGGTGGCTACTTTGAAGAATCTCAAATGTAAAATATATTTTGATTTGTTTAACACTGTTTTGGTTACTACGTGATTCCATATGTGTTATTTCATAGTTTTGATGTCTTCACTATTATTCTACAATGAGTAGGTGTGTCCAAATTTTTGACTGCTGCTATATACACTGCTCAAAAAAATAAAGGGAACACTTAAACAACACAATGTAACTCCAAGTCAATCACACTTCTATGAAATCAAACTGTCCACTTAGGAAGCAACACTGATTGACAATACATTTCACATGCTGTTGTGCAAATGGAATAGACAAAAGGTGGAAATTATAGGCAATTAGCAAGACACCCCCAAAAAAGGAGTGATTCTGCAGGTGGTGACCACAGACCACTTCTTAGTTCCTATGCTTCCTGGCTGATGTTTTGGTCACTTTTGAATGCTGGCGGTGCTCTCACTCTAGTGGTAGCATGAGACGGAGTCTACAACCCACACAAGTGGCTCAGGTAGTGCAGTTCATCCAGGATGGCACATCAATGCGAGCTGTGGCAAAAAGGTTTGCTGTGTCTGTCAGCGTAGTGTCCAGAGCATGGAGGCGCTACCAGGAGACAGCCAGTACATCAGGAGACGTGGAGGAGGCCGTAGGAGGGCAACAACCCAGCAGCAGTACCGCTACCTCCGCCTTTGTGCAAGGAGGTGCACTGCCAGAGCCCTGCAAAATGACCTCCAGCAGGCCACAAAGTGCATGTGTCAGCATATGGTCTCACAAGGGGTCTGAGGATCTCATCTCGGTACCAATGGCAGTCAGGCTACCTCTGGCGAGCACATGGAGGGCTGTGCGGCCTCACAAAGAAATGCCACCCCACACCATGACTGACCCACCGCCAAACCGGTCATGCTGGAGGATGTTGCAGGCAGCAGAACGTTCTCCACGGCGTCTCCAGACTCTGTCACGTCTGTCACATGTGCTCATGTGCTCAGTGTGAACCTGCTTTCATCTGTAGAAGCACAGGGCGCCAGTGGCGAATTTGCCAATCTTGGTGTTCTCTGGCAAATGCCAAACGTCCTGCACGGTGCTGGGCTGAAGCACAACCCCCACCTGTGGACGTCGGGCCCTCATACCACCCTCATGGAGTCTGTTTCTGACCGTTTGAGCAGACACATGCACATTTTTGGCCTGCTGGAGGTCATTTTGCAGGGCTCTGGTAGTGCTCCTCCTTGCACAAAGGCGGAGGTAGCGGTCCTGCTGCTGGTTGTTGCCCTCCTACGGCCTCCTCCACGTCTCCTGATGTACTGGCCTGTCTCCTGGTAGCGCCTCCATGCTCTGGACACTAAGCTGACAGACACAGCAAACCTTCTTGCCACAGCTCGCATTGATGTGCCATCCTGGATGAACTGCACTACCTGAGCCACTTGTGTGGGTTGTAGACTCCGTCTCATGCTACCACTAGAGTGAGAGCACCGCCAGCATTCAAAAGTGACCAAAACATCAGCCAGGAAGCATAGGAACTGAGAAGTGGTCTGTGGTCACCACCTGCAGAATCACTCCTTTTTTGGGGGTGTCTTGCTAATTGCCTATAATTTCCACCTTTTGTCTATTCCATTTGCACAACAGCATGTGAAATTTATTGTCAATCAGTGTTGCTTCCTAATTGGACAGTTTGATTTCACAGAAGTGTGATTGACTTGGAGTTACATTGTGTTGTTTAAGTGTTCCCTTTATTTTTTTGAGCAGTGTATATATATAAGTGGGCGACTATTTTTATAACCGGTAAGTCGTATGAAAATCATATATTATTGGTGTTTTGAGTCCTCTGACAATTCCAGGAAAAGCTAGTGTTTTCATGGGGCAGTAGGTGAGCAGATGGCTGTGTCATGTCTGTCCAGGTGAGCTCCCTCAGCACACCAGTAGCGCCAACATGTTAACTGATTGGCAGATAGTTTGACTGGAGAGTTCTCTTCCTAGCTTTATATAAGTGACTAGTGTCTGCATCCCAAGTGGCACCCTATTCCCTATATAGTGCACTACTTTTGACCAGAGTTTGCACCCTATTCCCTATATAGTGCACTACGTTTGACCAGAGTTTGCACCCTATTCCCTATATAGTGCACTACTTTTGACCAGATTTTGCACCCTATTCCCTATATAGTGCACTACTTTTGACCAGAGTTTGCACCCTATTCCCTATATAGTGCACTACTTTTGATCAGAGTGCTATGGGAATAGGGTGCCATTTCAGAAGCAGACAGTGACTAACACTCCTGTATATACCACATGTATGGTTGATAGGAAGTGTGACTTCAGACTCAGAGAAGCTAAGCCAGTCCTTATCTCTCCCCTCTAGACCGATGAGGGGGTCGTCAGCAGGTAGCCAGGGAACAGTGCACTGAGCTGGGGTATTAGGCTCTGCATCTCCCCCCTTGGGAGCAACAGACCATGGAGAGTCTGAGACAGATGCCTCAGTGAGAAAGCACGGGGGCTGGGTTTAAGGGTAACTACCGTCCAATTTCCAAGTTAACTTGCCTTTCCAAACTTTTAGAATCCCTGGCCAACTCTCAGCTTTTAAATTGTCTTCTAAATGTGCACCAGTCTGGTTTTAGACCTGGGGCCGTATGTACAGTGCATTCAGAAAGTATTCAGACCCCTTAACTTTTTCCACATTTTGTTACGTTACAGCCTTATTCTAAAATTGATTAAATCGTTTTTTCCCTCATCAATCAACACACAATACCCCATAATGAAAGTCCCAAAATGGGTTTTTATATATTTTTGCTATTTTATAAAAAACATCACGTTTGCGTCAGTATTCACACACTTTACTCAGTACTTTGTTGAAGCACCTTTGGCAGCAATTACAGCCTCGAGTCTTCTTGCCTATGATGCTACAAGCTTTGCACACCTGTATTTGGGGAGCTTCTCCCATTCATCTCTGTAGATCCTCAAGCTCTGTCAGGTTGGATGGGGAGCGTTGCTGCACAGCTATTATCAGGTCTCTCCAAAGATGTTCGATCGGGTTCAAGTCCAGGCTCTGGCTGGGCCACTCAAGGACATTCAGAGACTTGTCCAGAAGCCACTCCTCCGTTGTCTTGGCTGTGGGCTTAGGTTCATTGTCCTTTTGTGAGGTGAACCTTCACCCCAGTCTGAGGTTTTCATCATGGATCTCTCTGTACATTGCTCTGTTCATCTTTGCCTTGATCCTGACTAGTCTCCCAGTCCCTGCCACTGAAAAACATCCCCACAGCATGATGCTGCCACCACCATGCTTCACCGTAGGGATGGTGCCAGGTTTCCTCCAGACGTGATGACTACGATTCAGGCCAAAGAGTTCAATCTTGGTTTCATCTGACCAGATAATCTTGTTTCTACTGGTTTGAGTCCCTTAGGTGCCTTTTGGTAAACTCTAATCGGGCTGTCAAACTCCAATCGGGCTTTTGCTCAGGAGTGCTTTCCGTCTGGCCACTCTACCATAATGGCCTGTTGGTGGAGTACTGCAGAGACGGGAGAACCTTCCAGAAGGACAACCATCTCCACAGAGGAACTCTGGAGTTCTGTCAGAGTGACCGTCGGGTTCTTGGTGACCTCCCTGACCAAGGCCCTTCTCCCCCGATTGCTCAGTTTGGCCGGGCGGCCAGCTCTAGGAAGAGTCTTGGTGGTTCCAAACTTCTTCCATTTAAGAATGATTGAAGCCACTGTGTCCTTGTGAACCTTCAATACTGCAGACATTTTGGTATTCTTCCCCAGATCTGTGCCTCGACATATTCCTGTCTCAGAGCTCTACAGACAATTCCTTCGACCTCATGGCTTGGTTTTTGCTCTGACATGCATTGTCAACTGTGGGACCTTATATAGACAGGTGTGTGCCTTTCCAAACTATGTCCAATTCATAAAATTTACCACAGGTTGACTCCAATCAAGTTGTAGAAACGTATCAAGGATGATCAATGTAAACAGGATACACCTGCTCAATTTCGAGGTTCATAGCGAAGGGTCTGAATACTAATGTAAATAAGGTATTTCAGTTCATTTGTAATACATTTACAAAAATGTGTAAAAACCTGTTTTTGCTTTGTTATTATGGGCTATTGTGTGTAGACTGATGAGGAAAAAACTATTTACTCCATTTTAGAATAAGGCTGTAACATAACGTGGAAAAAGTCAAGGGATATGAATACTTTCCGAATGCACTGGATCAAGCGTCTTAGAGAAGGAGTGCTGCTCTAGGATCTGGTTTTCCTTGTCCATGTGTAACGGATGTGAAATGGCTAGCTAGTGTTAGCGGTGGTGCGCGCTAATAGCCTTTCAATCGGTGACGTCACTTGCTCTGAGCCCTTGAAGTAGTAGTTCCCCTTGCTCTGCAAGGGCCGCGGCCTTTGTGGAGCGATGGGTAACGATGCTTCGTGGTTGACTGTTGTTGATGTGTGCAGAGGGTCCCTGGTTCGAGCCCGGGTATGGGCGAGGGGACGGACGTAAAGTTAAACTGTTACACATGTAATCTTATTCATTATGATCAAACCTGATCCTAAATCAGTACTTCTGCTCTGCTTGATACACACAGTACCCACAGAAAGTATTCACACAGCCTGAATTTAAAATGGATTCAATTGAGATGTCACTGTCCTTAACACAATACCCCATAATGTCAAAGTGGAATTATGTTTTTAGACATTTTTACAAATTAATTAAAAATGAAAAGTTGAAATGTCTTGAGTCAATAACTATTCAACCCCTTTGTTATGACCGCCTAAATATGTTCAGGAGTAAAAATGTGCTTAACAAGTCACATAATAAGTTGCATGGACTCACTCTGTGTGCAATAATAGTGTTTAACATGCCTTTTGAATGACTGCCTCATATCTGTACCCCCCACACAATTATCTATCTGTAAGGTCTTTCAGTCAAGCAGTTAATTTCAAACACAGATTCAACCACAAAGACCAGGGAGGTTTTTCAATGCCTCGCGAAGAATGCCACCTATATATATTTTTTTTTATCAGACATGAAATATCCCTTTGAGGTGAAGGTATTAATTACACTTTGGATGGTGTGTCAATACACCCAGTCACTACAAAGATGCATGCTTCCTTCCTAACTTAGTTGCCAGAGAGGAAGGAAACAGCACAGGGATTTCACCATGAAAACAGTTAGAGTTTAATGGCTGTGATAGGAGGAAACTGAGGATGGATCAACAACATTGTAGTTACTCCACAATACTAACCTAAATGACAAAGGGAAAAGAACAAAGCTTGTACAAAACATGCATCCTGTTTGCAACATGGCACTAAAGTAAAAAATGTGGCAAAGCAAATAGCTTTGTCTTGAATACAAAGTGCAATGTTTGGGGCAGATCCAATACAGCACATCCACTGAGTACATTACTGAGTACCACTCTCCATATTTTCAAGCATAGTGGTGGCCATATCATTTTATGGGTATTCTTGTAATCGTTAAGGACTTGGGAATTTTTCTGGATAAAAAAAAAGAAACGGAATGGAGCTAAGCACAGGCAAAATCCTGGAGGAAAACCTGGTTCAGTCGGCTCTCTGATTCAGAGGGTTAAATGCGGAAGACACATTTCAGTTGAAGGCATTCAGTTGTACAACTGACTTCCCCCTTTCCCTTGCCACCAGACACTGGAAGATGAATTCATCTTTCAGCAGGACAATAACCTAAACTGCAAGGCCAAATCTACACTGGAGTTGCTTACCAAGAGGACAGTGAATGTTCCTGAGTGGCTGAGTTACACGTTTCACTTGAATCTACTTGACAGAGTTTGATGAATTTTTTTGAAGAATAATGGGCAAATATTGCAAAATTTAAGTGTGGAAAGCTCTTAGACTTACCCAGAAAGACTTACAGCTGTAATCACTGCCAAAGGTGCTTCTACAAAGTATTGACTCAGGGGTCTGAATACTTACAGTACCAGTCAAAAGTTTGGACACACCTACTCATTCAAGGGTTTTTCTTTATTTTTTACTCTTTTCTACATGTAGAATAATAGTGAAGACATCAAAACTATGAAATAACACATATGGAATCATGTAGTAACCAAAGAAGTGTTACACAAATCAAAATAAATTTAACATTTTAGATTCTTCAAAGTAGCCAGCCATTGCCTTGATGACAGCTTTGCACACTCTTGACATTCTCTCAATGTTGTGTCTCATAGCAAAGGGTCTGAATACTTATGTAAATAAGGTATTTCTGTTTTTCAAAAAAATCTAAGCATGTTTTTGCTTTGTCATTATGAGGTATTGCTTGTGATTTTTTATTTTAAATACATTTTGAATTCAGGCTGTAACAACACTGTGGAATAAGTAAAGGGTTATGAATGCTTTCTGAAGGCCCTGTAGCAACGATTCAGCTGCGACGCTCGTTCTAGATGATGTGCTAAGTTGTTTATATGGTACAAACCATTGTGCTGCCTTATTTATAGACTTTTMCAAGGCCTTTGACACTGTTGACTATTACTCATTCAAAGGCTGACTGAAATAGGCCTGGATGAAATAGGCCTGGATGAAATAGGCCTGGATGAAATAGGCCTGGATGAAATAGGCCCGGATGAAATAGGTCTGGATGAAGTAGGCCCGGATGAAATAGGTCTGGATGAAGTAGGCCTGGATGAAGTAGGCCTGGATGAAATAGATCTGGATGAAATAGGCCTGGATGAAATAGGCCTGGATGAAATAGGCCTGGATAAAATAGGCCTGGATGAAATAGGCCTGGATAAAATACCCGGGTCTCCCGGGTGGCGCAGTGGTCTAGGGCACTGCATCGCAGTGCTAGCTACGCCACCAGAGTCTCTGGGTTCGCGCCCATGCTGGGCTGGGTTCGCGCCCAGGCTCTGTCGCAGCCGGCCGCAACCGGGAGATCCGTGGGGCGACGCACAATTGGCATAGCGTCGTCCGGGTTTGGCCGGTAGGGATATCCTTGTCTCAGTATGTAAAAATGTAATAAAATGTATGCACTCTACTGTAAGTCGCTCTGGATAAGAGCGTCTGCTAAATGACTAAAATGTAAATAAAATAGGCCTGGATGAAATAGGCCCGGATGAAATAGGTCCAGATAAAATAGGTCTGGATGAAATAGGCCTGGATGAAATAGGTCTGGATCAGGATTCTGGCAAGGGGTTTGAGAATTATTTCAGACAGGACACAATGTGTGATTTTTGATGGTGTCAAGTCTAGTTTCCTGGATATTACAAAATGTGTACTGCAGGTGTCAGTATTGGGACTTGTTCTCTTTTACTTTTTATATAAATAATAGTGGTCTATCTGTTAACGTGTAATATGTATCTGTATGCAGACTAGACTGTTACTTATGCTGTTGCTCCAACTGTTGAACAGGCTATGTTAGATCTTCAATCTGACCTTGTTACCTAACGGAACGCCCTGGTTGGTATAAAACTACTTAATGCGGGCAAGACTAAATCTATGTTCTGTAATTCTCGCAAAAATGTTTGATGGGCTACATATTTATTCATTGGACGGTTCTCCCATCGATCGGGTTCGCCCCTATAAATATCTGGGCATCTGTATTGACAAAAATGTAATGTTTAAAAAAACATACGGATCTAGTTAAAAAGCAAACATTTAATATGGGCTTATTTTTTTTATTATCGATCTTATCTCTTCCTAAATAGCAGAAAGCAGAATGTACAGTCGACTTTCCAGCCAGTTCTTGACTATGGTGACACCATTTACCAGGTGGCTAGCCAGCCACTACTCTTAAACCATTGGATGCCATCTCCCACAGCACCATTTACCAGGTGGCACCAGCCACTACTCTTAAACCATTGGATGCCGTCTACCACAGCACATTTACCAGTGGCAGCAGCCACTATCTTAAACCATTGGATGCCATCTACCCACAGCACCATTTACCGGTGGCACCAGCCACTACTCTTAAACCATGATGCCGTCTACCACAGCACCATTTACCAGGTGGCACCAGCCACTACTCTTAAACCATTGGATGCCGTCTACCACAGCACCATTACCAGTGGCACCAGCCACTACTCTTAAACCATGGATGCCGTCTACCACAGCACCATTTACCAGGTGCACCAGCCACTACTCTTAAACCATTGGATTATATATTATTGAGCTCCTCAATAGATTCCTTATCTCTAGAGGCTGCCAACTACACTCTGTCCCTACTGATCATGTCCCAGGACTATTGTTCCCACTCTCCAAGGACCATGACAAATATCTGTCCCGAAGGACCATGACAAAATATCTGTCCCGAAGGACCGAGAGAAATATCTGTCCCGAAGGACCATGAAAAATATCTGTCCCGAAGGACCATGAAAAATATCTGTCCCGAAGGACCATGAAAAATATCTGTCCCGAAGGACCATGAAAAATATCTGTCCCTGAAGGACCATGAAAAATATCTGTCCCGAAGGACCATGAAAAATATCTGTCCWGAAGGACCATGACAAATATCTGTCCAGAAGGACCATGACAAATATCTGTCCAGAAGGACCATGACAAATATCTGTCCTGAAGGACCATGAAAAATATCTGTCCAGAAGGACCATGAAAAATATCTGTCCCGAAAGACCATGACAAATATCTGTCCCGAAGGACCATGACAAATACCTGTCCTGAAGGACCATGACAAATATCTGTCCTGAAGGACCATGACAAATATCTGTCCTGAAGGACCATGATAAATATCTGTCCCGAAGGACCATGACAAATATCTGTCCCGAAGGACCATGACAAATATCTGTCCCGAAGGACCGTGAGAAATATCTGTCCCGAAGGGCCGTGACAAAGAGCACCACCTTACAGTCAGTGGTCTCAGAAATGAGATGCATCTTTAGTTGGGAACATCAAGCACCTACTTGATCAGTAAGGGTTTAGTTTCATCCATACATTCAGAAAATGGAGAACTAGAAAGCTGTCTCCAACATTTACAGGAGGACTTCTGCGTTTTCCCCTAGCACTCCTCTCACAACCTGTTAGTGGGTGAGAATATTTATAGAGCCCATGTCTGATAGTATTGCCTTAAAGTGCCTGTACTTGGCTATACGTGTCTGTTAAAATGGCTGTAAAGTGGATGTAGTTGTCTGTTAAAAATGGAGAGCGGCCAGTGTTCTAGTGTTCCGGAATCCTCCATCACTTCCAAAGCATCCTCTGGAGGTTGGTCAAGCTTTTACAAGATGGCTGCCAGTAGCCTACAGGGTGTTAAAGCTGATCTAGCCTGCAGTGTTGTCAGCCTTATCACAGACACGGTTCTGTGGCTGTTCTCTCTCTATTTCTTTCTTTCTTTCTGCTCTCTCAGAGAACAGTACCTAAGACGAGTGTCTCTCTGAGCTCTGCTCTGGGCAGTTCTCCTGACCTCATTCCAGTTGTCTGGCAGCACAAAGAAACAGACATCAGGGACTCATAATAGTCATATTGAAGTAACTAATGACCTGGTGTATTGGACCCTTTGTCCAGCATCAAGCCAGAGCACACAGATATCCTGAGTTAAATCTGCTGTAGCATTATGAAACCATAGTCTTATGGTCTGTTACTGTTATCATTACAGGTTGGCACGTATGATGTGTGTTGTTGCCCTCGTCTTACCCCTCCTGTTACCCCTCCTGTTACCCCTCCTGTTACCCCTCCTGTTACCCCTCTTACCCCTCCTCTTACCCCTCCTGTTACCCCTCCTGTTACCCCTCTTACCCCTCCT
>NW_019945007.1:0-991 GCF_002910315.2 Salvelinus sp. IW2-2015
GACTAACCCTTTAGGAGAGATGGGGACAGGGACTAACCCTTTAGGAGAGATGGGGGACAACAAAAGGAAGCCGGCACTGGAACCTTTGTGCCTGAACTAATTGTTACCTCTGAGTGCACCCTTTTAAACGCTCCCCACGTGCTGGAACAAAGACTAGAGAGACAAGGGGTCCGAAATKGCACCCTATTCCCTCTACAKCCCTWTGGGSCCTGGTCAAAAGTAGTGCACTAGAAAGGGAATAGGGTGCCATTTGTGACACAGCGAGGGAAGACACTGCAGCCCCTTTTAATAGACAGCGATCAACTCCTCTGAACAGTCCTGATGACATTCCATTCCAGACTACTAATAACCATCGTTTGAACATTGGAATTTCAGTTAACTTCCTGAATTGACTGAATTGAAATGGGATTGACCCCAACCTTGACATACTGAAGTGTCTTCTGGGGGAAAAATCTAGTTATTCCATTCTAACACTAACGTTGGGGATGGACAGTACCCTGGACAGACCTGTAGTACAGGCACATAGGTTTCCCACACGCAGATTGAGCCAAATACAGGATATAATTTTTTTTAAACTCTCAATGGAAAATCTCCACTGAAAGTGCATTATAGTCCAGTATTAGAGCCTTGGTCTGGGTCCGGGAAACCGGCCTGTTCAGTACAGCACCTTGAACACTGTCACCCATCACCAGTCCAGTTTGTGATGTTCAGTCGAGCCACCGCCCATGGTGCCGTCTCCTCTCCCACGGTCAGTATGGGCCGACATTGACCGTGGATAAGCAGACAGGTAAAAACGTGATGGCCAGGGATTGTGTGAGGGGAATCAATATGAAGCCCGGGGGAATTTGTGTGTGTGAAAAATAAAATATAATTAAAAATGAACAAAACAACAATAAAATAATTCAATAAATGCCAACACGGCATGAAAAGAAAATGTTTGGTTGTTTAAAAGTTAAGACAAAAGAACGTCGTTCAGAGTACAGAACATGCA
>NW_019945007.1:7126-11607 GCF_002910315.2 Salvelinus sp. IW2-2015
CAACTCCTACACCTGGGCAACTCCTACACCTGGGCAACTCCTACACCTGGACTGTCCTTACACAGTCCTGTACTGGGAAGATTACATCTATTTCACCAGTTTTAGATAGACACAGAATAAAGCATTCACCCGTCTTCAGATATACTGTCTTCAGATATACTTCAGATATACTATCTTCAGATATACTTAAGATATACTATCTTCAGATATACTGTCTTCAGATATACTTCAGATATACTGTCTTCAGATATACTGTCTTCAGATATACTTCAGATATACTGTCTTCAGATATACTTCAGATAGTATATCTGAAGACAGTATATCTGAAGACAGTATATCTGAAGACAGTATATCTGAAGACAGTATATCTGAAGACAGTATATCTGAAGACAGTATGTCTTCAGATATACTGTCTTCAGATATACTTCAGATATACTGTCTTCAGATATACTATCTTCAGATATACTTCAGATATACTATCTTCAGATATACTTCAGATATACTGTCTTCAGATATACTATCTTCAGATATACTTCAGATATACTTCAGATATACTGTCTTCAGATATACTATCTTCAGATATACTTCAGATATACTGTCTTCAGATACACTTCAGATATACTGTCTTCAGATATACTGTCTTCAGATACACTTCAGATATACTATCTTCAGATATACTGTCTTCAGATATACTGTCTTCAGATATACTGTCTTCAGATACACTTCAGATATACTGTCTTCAGATATACTGTCTTCAGATACACTTCAGATATACTATCTTCAGATATACTATCTTCAGATATACTGTCTTCAGATATACTGTCTTCAGATATACTTCAGATACACTTCAGATATACTATCTTCAGATATACTGTCTTCAGATATACTATCTTCAGATATACTTCAGATATACTATCTTCAGATATACTATCTTCAGATATACTTCAGATATACTATCTTCAGATATACTTCAGATATACTATCTTCAGATATACTATCTTCAGATATACTTCAGATACATTGTCTTCAGATATGCTATCTTCAGATATACTCAGGAGAGAGAGCCTCAATTAAGGAATCTGGGGGAGGACTACAGGGGACGAGAACAAGGGCGGATGGACAGCATGTACCCCCACCCCCCTCCCTCCGTTCCCCATTTCACCTTTAAATTCCATAAGGGATTTCAAGGTCTTCAAATGTTACAATGATCAAAATGTCTGCGATAGGTATGATCAGTGTCGATAATTTTCCCAGCTCTAATGAAGCACACATCCACGCACATTGTACTAAAGCCAAATGGGTTGTGGGAATACCAACAGCTGGCTGATGGCTCTAGAACGAATGGGAATACCAGCGGCTGGCTGATGCTCTAAGAACGAGTGGGAATACCAACAGCTGGCTGATGGCTCTAGAACGAATGAGAATACCAGTGGCTGGCTGATGGCTCTAGAACAATTGGAATACCACAGCTGGCTGATGGCTCTAGAACAATTGGAATACCAACAGCTGGCTGATGGCTCTAGAACGGATGGGAATACCAGCGGCTGGCTGATGGCTCTTAGACAATTGGGAATACCAACAGCTGGCTGATGGCTCTAGAACGAATGGGAATACCAACAGCTGGCTGATGCTCTAGAACGAATGAGAACACCACGGCTGCTCTAGAACGAATGGGAATACCCGTGGCTGGCTGATGGCTCTAGAACGAATGGGAATACCAGCGGCTGGCCTGATGGCTCTAGAACGAGTGGGAATACCAGCGGCTGGCTGATGGCTCTAGAACGAATGGGAATACCAGTGGCTGGCTGATGGCTCTAGAACGAATGGGAATACAGTGGCTGGCTGATGGCTCTAGAACGAATGGGAACACCAGCGGCTGGCTGATGGCTCTAGAACGAGTGGGAATACCAGCGGCTGGCTGATGGGCTCTAGAACGATCCAGATCACAAGATCGTCTCTCTCTGAGAGAAAGAGAGCTGCTGTTAGGATCAATACCGACCCTGTCATTAGAGTGACTACACAGCTGACAGAGAGAGAGGAGGAGGGAGAAGGAAATAGGGGAGGGAATAATGGAAGGAGAGAAGGGGGGAGAGCGCTGGCGAGGGCGGAGGGTGTGTGGTAATTAGCAGAATACACTTTGATCTTGTCCACTGTGAGGCCATCACACAGCTCATTCAATTAGGGGGAAAAAAACATTCTCTCCTCTTGTCTTCTAGTCATCTGAGTATTGAATCTCTCTATTTCCTGGGAGTGGGAGCAGAGGGCCAGGCAGAGCAGGCCGATATTACTGTAACCACTGATATTTACTGATCCTACTGATATTTACTGATCCTACTGATATTTACTGATTCCACTGATATCTACTGATTCACTGATATCTACTGATTCCATCTGATATTTACTGATTCACTGATATTTACTGATCCTACTGTATTACTGATCCCACTGATATCTACTGATTCCCTGATATCTACTGATTCCACTGATTCCACTGATATCTACTGATTCCACTGATATCTACTGATTTCACTGATATTTACTGATTTCACTGATATTTACTGATCCCACTGATATTAGGGATCCTACTGATATTTATTGATCCTAACTGATAATTTACTGATTCTTACTGATATTTACTGATTCTTACTGATATTTACTGATTCTACTGATATTTACTGATTCCACTGATATTTACTTGATGTAATACAATGTAATTACAATGACCTCCTCTACTGAGGGTATGGAACGATAGGAGGGTACTGGTCCAGTCTCGACCTGGTACAGCTGCTCTGCCCCGGCCTGCTCAGGCCTGCCAGCGCCAGGCCTTCCAGAGCTAGGCCTTCCTCCTGCCAGGTGAGCAGTTGCAGCTCGATAGCAGGTGGCCTGCCAGTCTACCTCTCCCTGCCCCGCCTCCATCCCAGCCCCCTGCTCCAGCTTGGCTCAGCCACCAACAGTGTGATGAAGGGCTCCACAAAGCGTTTGTGACCGCCTCGCTCCACAGAGCTGTGTCCTGAATACTGGGGGGGGGGGGGGGGGGGGTAGGCCGTCGTCACTCAACAGGGCCTGTTAACACATGGCTTTATCAATCGGCCCTGCCGCTGAATACCTAACACACTCTATTTGGCTTCCAGTCAATTAAGCTTTAAGCTGTCAGCAAACAAGACTTTTAAGTTCATTTTGAATCACTGTGAATCCAGTTAAAGGTTGTGAAAGGGCGGCTGCACCCTCACAGACCGACCTGAGAAAACAATATGTAAAAAAAATACAAAAAAGGAGGGAGGTCAAGGAAAAATAAAATATATAATTCATTTAATTGCAAGAAGGACAGCATTTAGAGAGGACAGCATTTAGAGAGGACAGCCATTAGAGAAGGCACAAGACCTATTGAGTCCCAGTAAATCTGTTTATCACGAGTAGAACCAGGGATGGCGCGTGACAGAGAGAGTACTCCGTCACACACACACTCTATAGCGGGAGGGGACAAACACACTGTAATAGACTTTGATTTTTGATAGAGAGATAGATGGGGACCAACGGTGCTATCTAGAACCAAAAATAAATCTTCGGCTGTCCCCATTGGATAACCCCGTTGGGTTCCAGGGAGAACCCCCCGTTGGGTTTCCAGGGAGAACCCCCCGTTGGGTTCCAGGAAGAACACTCGTTGGGTTCCAGGGAAAACCCCGTTGAACACCCGTTGGGTTCCAGGGAGAACCCCGTTGGGTTCCAGGGAAAACCTCTTTGGGTTCCAGGGGAAAACCTCTTTGGGTTCCAGGAAAAACCCTGTTGAACCCCGTTGGGTTCCAGGGAGAACCCCGTTGGGTTCCAGGGAAACCCGTTGGTTCCAGGGAAAACCTCTTTGGGTCCAGGGAAAACCTCTTTTGGGGTCCAGGGAAAACCTCTTTGGGTTCCGGAAACCTCTTTGGGTTCCAGGGAAAACCCCGTTGAACCCGTTGGGTTCCAGGGAGAACCCCGTTGGGTTCCAGGGAAAACCCCGTTGGGTTCCAGGGAAAACCCCGTTGGGTTCCAAAGGAAAACTCTTTGGGTTCCAGGGAAAACCTCTTTGGGTTCCAGGGAAAACCTCTTTGGGTTCCAGGAAAACCCCTTTGGGTTCCAGGGAGAAACCCCGTTGGGTTCCAGGGAGAACCCCGTTGGGTTCCAGGGAGAACCCCGTTGGGTTCCAGGGAGAACCCCGTTGGGTTCCAGGGGGAGAACCTCTTTGGGTTCCAGGAAGAACCTCTATGGGCTTCCAGGAAGAACTCTTATGGGTTCCAGGAAGAACCTCTATGGGTTCCAGGAAGAACCTCTATGGGTTCAGTAAAGAACCTCTTTGGGTTCCAGGAAGAACCTCGTTGGGTTCCAGGAAGAACCTCGTTGGGTTCCAGGAAGAAACCTCTTGGGTTCCAGGGAAGAACCTCGTTGGGTTCCAGGAAGAACCCCGTTGGGTTCCAGGAAGAACCCCGTTGGGTTCCCAGGAAGAACCT
>NW_019945007.1:11908-26662 GCF_002910315.2 Salvelinus sp. IW2-2015
AGCCGCCCCCCCCAAAGGGAAATAATCATTTTTTTCTTGGTTCCAATCCTATTCCCTCACTCTGCTCCCCCCCCAGTCACACCACCCTGCTTCCCCCCCAGTCACACCACTCTGCTACCCCCCAGTCACACCACTCTGCTTCCCCCCCGTCACCCACTCTGCTCCCCCCCAGTCACACCATTCTGCTTCCCCCAGTCAACCGACTCTGCTTCCCACCCAGTCACACCACTCTGCTCCCCCCCCAGTCACACCACCTGCTTCCCCCCCAGTCACACCACTCTGCTTCCCCCCAGTCACACCACTCTGCTTCCCCCCCAGTCACACCACTCTGCTTCCCCCCAGTCACACCACTCTGCTTCCCCCCCAGTCACACCACTCTGCTTCCCCCCCCCAGTCACACCACTCTGCGCCCCCCCCCAGTCAACCCACTCTGCTTCCCCCCAGTCACACCACTCTGCCCCCCCCCAGTCACACCACTCTGCTTCCCCAGTCACACCACTCGCTTCCCCAGTCACACCACTCTGCTTCCCCCAGTCACACCACTCTGCTTCCCCCCAGTCACACCACTCTGCTTCCCCCCCCAGTCACACCACTCTGCTTCCCCCCCAGTCACACCACTCTGCTTCCCCCCCAGTCACACCACTCTGCTTCCCCCCCAGTCACACCACTCTGCTTCCCCCCCAGTCACACCACTCTGCTTCCCCCCCCAGTCACACCACTCTGCTTCCCCCCCAGTCACACCACTCTGCTCCCCAGTCACACCACTCTGCTTCCCTCAGTCACACCACTCTGCTTCCCCCAGTCACACCACTCTGCTTCCCCAGTCACACCACTCTGCTTCCCCCAGTCACACCACTCTGCTTTCCCCCAGTACACCACTCTGCTTTCCCCCCAGTCACACCACTCTGCTTCCCCAGTCACACCACTGCTTCCCCCAGCACACCACTCTGCTTCCCCCAGTCACACCACTCTGCTTCCCCCAGTCACACCACTCTGCTTTCCCCCAGTCACACCACTCTGCTTCCCCCCCAGTCACACCACTCTGCTTCCCCCCCAGTCACACCACTCTGTTCCCCCCAGTCACACCACTCTGCTTCCCCCCCAGTCACACCACTCTGCTTCCCCCAGTCACACACTCTGCTTCCCCAGTCACACCACTCTGCTTCCCCAGTCACACCACTCTGCTTCCCCAGTCACACCACTCTGCTTCCCCCAGTCACACCACTCTGCTTTCCCCCCAGTCACACCACTCTGCTTTCCCCCCAGTCACACCACTCTGCTTCCCCCGTCCATCTCTTCTTCTCCTGTGTGATCCCTATAATACCCAGACTAAGACCTTGATTGTTTTCCAATAAGGCTGATAACATTGACATTGTTCTCCAATAGGAGACATTAGCAGCATGTGGTCTAACAGTCAGAGGAGAAGGAGAAAAAACCGTTGGGTTCCAGGAAGAACCCTTTCCACAGAGGGTTCTAAATGGAACACAAAATAGTTCTACCTGGAACCAAAACAAGTTCTAAAAAGGTGTTCTCCTACGTGTAGGTTACGTGTCAAATGTTACCCCCRTYCACTATATAGTGCACTACTTTTGAACCGGGGCCTATAGGCGTCCGGGTCAAAAGTAGTGCCCTTTTGTAGGGAATAAGGCTGCCATTGGGATGTATCCATAGAGCTCAATACTCAGGAGAGGCAGATATTTAGCTCTCATATCAAGCCTCCACTGCCTCACTATCAGCACATTAAATTAAGTCAATTCCAAAAGACATACGGGTCCAGAGAAAACAGCTACTGAGAGAATAGCTTTAATAGAGCTATAATGGGATACTGGTATATTCCATATGTACTCYACTGTAGGATATAGGTCCGAGTACATGTATAACACATAAATCATTTCAGATTGTGTCTTTAAACATGATAATAAGTAACCCGTAGCAGTGTGTGTTGAGGCTTCCTTCCACCACCATGGGGGATTTAGCCAAGCCGCCTTAATAAGAACCTGTGCGCACCCTTTAAAACAGCATGATTTACAGGCTGTAGGAACATACATCGCATTACACTCATCCAGGACACTAACATAACAGTATGAATTTAAACATGGACACTGAATGTACAATAAGCTCCACAGGCATGTCAGATCAGAGAGAATGGGGTACGAGAAAACCTTTTTACACAACAGTAAGATAGATAGATAGATATAAATAGATATATATAGATAGATACAGAAATAGATTAGATAGATAGATAGATAGATAGATATATATATATATATAGAGAGAGATAGATAGATATAGATATAGAGTATATCACAAACGTGAGGACACCCCTCACATTTTTTCTTTTTAAATATTTGAGTATATCTTTTCATGTGACAACACTGAAGAAATGACACTTTGCTACAATGTAAAGTAGTGAGTGTACAGCTTGTATAACAGTGTAAATTTGCTGTCCCCTCAAAATAACTCAACACACAGCGATTAATGTCTAAACCGCTGGCAACAAAAGTGAGTACACCCCTAAGTGAAAATGTCCAAATTGGGCCCAATTAGCCATTTTCCCTCCCCCTGATTAGAGGGGGAATCACCCACCTGGTGTCCCAGGTCTAAATCAGCCCCTGATTAGAGGGGGAATCACCCACCTGGTGTCCCAGGTCTAAGATCAGCCCGTGATTAGAGGGGAATCACCCACCTGGTGTCCCCAGGCTAATCAGTCCCTGATTACGAGGGGAATCCCCACCTGTGTCCAGGTCTAAATCAGCCCCTGATTAGAGGGGGAATCACCCCTTGGTGTCCCAGGTCTAAATCAGCCCCTGATTAGAGGGGAATCACCCACTTGTCCCAGGTCTAAATCAGCCCCTGATTAGAGGGGGGAACAATAAAAAGAAAGCAGTGGAAATGGCTTCCAGGTCCAGAGGTGAATTTGAGGGGACTAGAGCCTTAAACACAGACATGACACACACCTGTAGCTCAATCATTAGCCAGCTAATGGCATTCTTTGAAGTGATGGCCGGCATGACTTTGAGTCGCTGTGCTGGTTTGTTCCACTCAACAACGCCTGTATATATAAATGGTGTTCTTATAAGAATAGACTCTTACATTTAAAACAAGGCAATATATCAGAGTCACTGGCTCCGGTGATGTATTAGTGGACATCTCTATTTGTAAGTTAAATAATTATCTAGGTACACTGAGGGCTGAGTCAGTAATCATTTGATGGACCAGACCATGTTGAATTAATAGGAGTCTTTTCTCTACAGATAGCCGGGCCTAGCTGATCGGCTATGAAAGCCAACTGACATTTACACTCCTGGAGGTGCTGACCTGTTGCACCCTCGACAACCACTGTGATGATTATTATTATTTGACCTCTGCTGGTCATCTATGAACAGTTGAACATTGTGTTTCTGTTATAATCTCCACCCGGCACAGCCAGAAGAGGACTAGCCCACCCCTCATAGCCTGGTTCCTCTTAGGTTTCTTCCTAGGTTCCTTGGCCTTTCTAGGGAGTTTTTCCTTGGCCATCGTGCTTCTACACCTGCATTGCTTGCTGTTTTGGGGGTTTTAGGCTGGGTTTCTGTACAGCACTTTGAGATATCAGCTGATGCAAGAAGGGTTTATAAATACATTTGATTTGATTAAAACGCTCCATGAGTACGAGGAGAGAGTTGAAGTAACGTTTTCAGCAGCTTGTTTTTGGCTGGTCTGTAGCTTTATACATTGGATGTTGGGACTGCTGGTGAACCAGGAGTGCAGCATAATCAAAGTGACACTAGACTAGATGTTTGGGACTGCTGGTGAACCAGGATTGGCAGCATAATCAAAGTGACACTAGACTAGATGTTTTGGGACTGCTGGTGAACCAGATGTGCAGCATAATCAAAGTGACACAAGACTAGATGTTTGGACTGCTGGTGAACCAGGATGTGCAGCATAATCAAAAGTGACACTAGACTAGATGTTTGGGACTGCTGGTGAACCAGGATGTGCAGCATAATCAAAGTGACACTAGACTAAGATGTTTGGGACTGCTTGGTGAACCAGGATGTGCAGCATAATCAGTGGCACTAGACTAGATGTTTGGGACCGGTGAACCAGGATGTGCAGCATAATCAAAGTGACACTAGACTAGAATGTTTGGGACTGCTTTGAACCAGGATGTGCATTCATATATACAAAGTGACACTAGACTAGGTGTTTGGGACTGCTGGTGAACCAGGATGTGCGGCATAATCAAAGTGACACTAGACAGATGTTTGGGACTGCTGGTGAACCAGGATGTGCATCAATAATCAGTGACACTAGACTAGATGTTTGGGACTGCTGGTGAACCAGGATGTGCAGCATAATCAAAGTGACACTAGACTAGAGTTTTGGACTGCTGGTGAACCAGGATGTGCAGCATAATCAAAGTGACAATGAACTAACGCACCTGCCAGAGTCTTTCAGCGTGTCACTATCAAGATATATTTTAAGGTTCAAGCAATAAATTGTAATATTTTAGTTCATCTTGTGTTCAAACTTTTAGACCCATAGTCTCTACCAGTCAATAGACACATCCAATCCAATTTACACCCAAGGTTACAACACACCGGCATCACAATGATGCTTCAATACATTGGTCTGCTATCTATAGAGCCAGCATGTAGAAGTGAAGAACTGTGCTGTAAAATCTAGCGCCTGGTTCGGACTGCCACAGAGCTCTGCTGAACAATGACATCATTCATTATTAAGAGAGTGATAAAAAAAAAAAGAGAACTGAGAACCACGGAACAGAAGATGGAAGAAATTGATAAGTAACAAAGGAGACTCTTCTCTGTAGTAGAACAGGGATACAGGAGAATCTTCTCTGCAGTAGACAGGGAACAAAGGAGACTCTTCTCTGTAGTAGAACAGAGATAACAGGAGACTCTTCTCTGTAGTAGAACAGGGATATCAGGAGACTCTTCTCTGTAGTAGACAGGATATTCAGGAGACTCTTCTCTGCAGTAGAACAGGGAAACAGGAGACTCTTCCCTGTAGTAGAACAGGGATATCAGGAGACTCTTCTCTGTAGTAGAACAGGGAACAAAGGAGACTCTTCCCTGTAGTAGAACAGGGATAACAGGAGACTCTTCTCTGTAGTAGAACAGGGAAAACAGGAGACTCTCTCTGTAGTAGAAAGGGATATCAGGAGACTCTTCCCTGTAGTAGAACAGGGATAACAGGAGACTCTTCTCTGTAGTAGAACAGGGATATCAGGAGACTCTCTCTGTAGTAGAACAGGGATACCAGGAGACTCTTCTCTGTAGTAGAACAGGGAATCAGGAGACTCTTCTCTGTAGTAAGAACAGGGATATCAGGAGACTCTTCCCTGTAGTAGAACAGGGATAACAGGAGACTCTTCTCTGTAGTAGAACAGGGAACAAGGAGACTCTTCCCTGTAGTAGAACAGGAATAACAGGAGACTCTTCTCTGTAGTAGAACAGGGATATCAGGAGACTCTTCTCTGCAGTAGAAACAGGGATAACAGGACTCTTCCTGTAGTAGAACAGGGATAACAGGAGACTCTTCTCTGAGTAGAACAGGGAACAAGGAGACTCTTCCCTGTAGTAGAACAGGGATAACAGGAGACTTTCTCTGTAGTAGAACAGGATAACAAGGAGACTCTTCTCTGCAGTAGAACAGGGATAACAGGAGATCTTTCCCTGTAGTAGAACAGGGATAAAGGAGAATCTTCTCTGTAGTAGAACAGGGATATCAGGAGACTCTTCTCTGTAGTAGAACAGGGATAACAGGAGACTCTTCTCTGTAGTAGAACAGGGATACAAGGAGACTCTTCTCTGCAGTAGAACAGCGGATATCAGGAGACTCTTTCTGTAGTAGAACAGGGATAACAGGAGACTCTTCTCCTGTAGAGAACAGGATATCAGGAGACTCTTCTCTGTAGTAGAACAGGGATAACAGGAGACTCTTCTCTGAGTAGAACAGGGATATCAGGAGTACTCTTCTCATGTAGTAGAACAGGGATATCAGGAGACTCTTCTCTGTAGTAGAACAGGGAATAACAGGAGATTCTTCTCTGTAGTAGAACAGGGATATCAGGAGACTCTTCTCTGCAGTAGAAACAGAGGATATCAGGAGACTCTTCTCTGTAGTAGAAACAGGGAACAAAGGAGACTCTTCTCTGTAGTAGAACAGGGATATCAGAGACTCTTCCCTGTAGTAAGAACAGGGATATCAGGAGACTCTTCTCTGTAGTAGAACAGGGATATCAGGAGACTCTTCTCTGTAGTAGAACAGGGATATCAGGAGACTCTTCTCTGCAGTAGAAAACAGGGATATCAGGAGACTCTTCTCTGTAGCTAAACAGGGATAACAGGAGACTCTTCCCTGTAGTAAGAACAGGATAACAGGAGACTCTTCTCTGCAGTAGAACAGGATATCAGGAGACTCTTCCTTGTAACAGGTAACAGGAGACTCTTCTCGTAGTAGAACAGGGATATCAGGAGACTCTTCTCTGTAGTAGAACAGGGATATCAGGAGACTCTTCCTCTGTAGTAGAACAGGGATATCAGGAGACTCGTCTCTGTAGTAGAACAGGGATATCAGGAGACTCTTCTCTGTAGTAGAACAGGGATATCAGGAGACTCTTCTCTGTAGTAGAACAGGGATACTCAGGAGACTCTTCTCTGTAGTAGAACAGGGATAACAGGAGACTCTTCTCTGTAGTAGAACAGGGAATATACAGGAGACTCTTCTCTGCAGTATAGAACAGGGATAAGCAGGAGACTCTTCTCTGCAGTAGAACAGGATACAGGAGACTCTTCTCTGCAGTAAACAGGGATAACAGGAGACTCTTCTCTGCAGTAGAACAGGGATATCAGGAGACTCTTCTCTGCAGTAGAACAGGGATATCAGGAGGAAACTCTTCTCTGTGTAGAACAGGGATAACAGGAGACTCTTCTCTGTAGTAGAACAGGGATATCAGAGACTCTTTCTCTGTAGTAGAACAAGGATAGCTGCCTCTGTCTGTCTCTATCTGGCCTGTTTCTAAGGGGCCAGAGGAGGACACAGCAGCCCTGTTAGAGGATGAAGTCAATATAAACAAAACCCTAGTCTAGGGTTAGACTTAAAATAACAACCACGGCTAGCCATCTGCCCACTCAGCCACACCACTAAAGAGGAATCTATCCAGCTGCAGCCAAGCCAACCACCATAAATAAGACTAACCTTAAAAACAATCCACCATTGTGGATCTGAGCTGTAACAACCTTGTATTGGAAAGCAAGAAAAAAGCAACAAATCTGGCCCCCCCCAAAAAATGCATGGATCACCTTCAATGGAACAAATGGACTCTACCTTAAAACCGAAGCACTATCAGAATCTAAGCAGTAAGTTAATTGCACAGAAAACAATAATACCCAATTTAATTTATTACAAAAGTATCACCCAAGCCTAGAATAATCCAAAACTAAACATATTAACTGTAGTGTGAGAGAGCGAGCGAGAGCGAGCGAGAGAGAGCAGCGTAGACGACGAGAAGAGAGAGAGAGCCTGGCACGGTGCTGTGACAGATGCCTTCAGCCAGAGTAAGTGGTGATGTATAGAAAACATTGTCAAGGAACCTTGGAGGCAGAGCCAGCACGTTTAACACACCAACACATCTATCCCACAGTATCATTTAAGAGGATTAAAATGAATCAAAAAAATGTAAAACAAGACTGATTACTGGAGGATTTACCTGGGATCTGTGTCTCAGAAGAAAACAACGGCTTATCGAAATCAATTGAATCAGTACTAACATCAGAATCAAATCTACAGTACAATAAACAGCAGGAAACAGAAGTAGGACAGGACATTTACATCCAGGTTAGCAGAGATACCTGCATAGCGTTATGAGAGGTAATGAAGAGTTTATAAAGGCACATTCACATCTCAACCTATGAGGTCAGGAGGACTGCTGGTTTTCTGTTCTATCTGATAATGAATCAAATCAAAATGTTATTTCTCACACGCGCCGAATCAACAGGTGTAGTAGACCTCACAGTGAAATGCTGAATACAACAGGTGTAGTAGACCTTACAGTGAAAATGCTGAATACAACAGGTGGTAGTAGACCTCACAGTGAAATGCTGAATACAACAGTGTAGTAGACCTTCAGTAAAATGCTGAATACAACAGGTGTAGTAGACCTCACAGTGAAATGCTGAATACAACAGGTGTAGTAGACCTCACAGTGAAATGCTGAATACAACAGGTGTAGACCTCAACAGTGGAATACTGAATACAACAGGTGTAGTAGACCTCACAGTGAAATGCTGAATACAACAGGTGTAGTAGACCTTACAGTGAAATGCTGAATACAACAGGTGTAGTAGACCTCACAGTGAAATGCTGAAATACAACAGGTGTAGTAGACCTCACAGTGAAATGCTTACTTACAGCCCTTAACCCGACAATGGTAGTTAAGAAAATAAGAGTTAAGAAAATACTACTAAATAAACTAAAGTAAAAAAATAAATTAGAGGTAACAATAACCGGCTATATTACAGGGGGTACCGGAATGCATCCAGCTGGTATCTCAAGGTCTAAATCAGTCCCTGATTAGAGTGGAAGGGATGAGAACAAGCAGAGGAACAAGCATCAACGTCCAGAGTTACATTTAAGGGTATTAAGGAAAATGAGTAATAAATACAGTACAAAATGGGTGAAAACATCACCATTCAAAGCAGTAGCTTTTGTAAACATATTTCATTGTTTCATAACAGACAGACAGATGAGGTCTGCATTGACACCAAGTGAGAGATGAGGTCTGCATTGACACCAGTGAGAGATGAGGTCTGCATTGAACACCAGTGAGAGATTGAGGTCTGCAGTAACACAGAGTGTGAGATGAGGTCTGCATTGACACCAGTGAGAGATGAGGTCTGCATTGACACCAGTGGAGAGATGAGGTCTGCATTGACACCAGTGAGAGATGAGGTCAGCATTGACACCAGTGTGAGATTGAGGTCTTGCATTGACACCAGTGGAAGATGAGGTCTGCATTGACACCAGTGAGAGATGAGGTCTGCATGACACCAAGTTGAAGAGATGAGGTCTGCATTGGACATCCAGTGAGAGATGAGGTCCTTGCCAGTTGAGCACCAGTGAGAGAATGAGGGTCTGCAGACACCAGTGAAGAGATGAGGTCTCATTGACACAGTGAGAGATGAGGTCTGCATTGACACCATGAGAGATGAGGTCTGCATACCCAGTGAGAGATGATGTCTGTAAATTGACACCAGTGCAGACATGAGGTCTGCAATTACACCAGTGAGAGATGAGGTCTGCCAAATTAACACCAGTGTGAGATGAGTCTTGCATTGACACCAGTGTGAATGAAGGTCTGCATTGACACCAGTGAGAGATGAGGTCTGCATTGACACCAGTGAGAGATGAGGTCTGCAGTAACACCAGCGCCCACTGCTGGTCACAGTGATATAAGGACCATCTAACAGCATAACTCGAAAATATTTACCATTTTTGATTTTTTTAAAAGAAAGAAAAAGAAATACATTGAATTTGATCCAGTCAATACATTATTTGTGCTCAAACACCATGTTCATTTAATTTGCACTTAAAAGACACTAATGCCTGAAGTCATATTACCAACACAGATGATGAAAACAGCCTTTTAATGGGTATATGCGTGACAWGAGGTCAAGGTGACAACATACTTCCTCAAAGGAACTTGCCGTGACCACCACCACTGAACAGGCTATATACAAGGGGGTACCGTCTCTTTAGTAAACGAAGAAATACAAAGCGCCTGGCTGGGGTCGTCACATATCTGAAGCCCTGCTTCCTCTCTTCTGCTGATGCAACGGTGGCCCAAATTCAACCCTATTCCCTTTATTGTGTCCTATGGGATCTCATCAAAAGTAGTGCACTATAAAGGGGACAGGGCTCTGGTCTAAAGTAGTGCACTATAAAGGGGACAGGGCCTCTGGTCTAAAGTAGTGCACTATAAAGGGGACAGGGTGTCAGTTGGGATGTAGTCAGTGTCTCTGGGTCCCCGGTACAAACAAAACAAAGCCTCCTCCTCCTCCTCCTCCTCCTCCTCCTCCTGTAAATTAACTGTTACTGCCTCATGTCTTCACTTCTTTAATCAATTTCTATATCTAATTTCAGCTCTTTGTGTGTGTGTGAGAGAGAGAGATACACAGAGAGAGAGACAGACACAGAGAGAGAGATACACAGAGAGAGACACACACAGAGAAAGAGACACACAGAGAGAGACACAGAGACAGAGAGAGACACAGAGAGAGAGAGACACAGAGAGAGAGACACAGAGAGAGAGACACAGAGAGAGAGACACAGAGACAGAGAGAGAGTGTGATTGAGCGACTCGGTACTGATATCCCAGTGTATATAGCCAAGTTACCATCGACTCGGTACTGATATCCCAGTGTATATAGCCAAGTTACCTGATTGGGGTTGGTTTGTGCCTGAGTGGGTTTGGTTTGTGCCTGGTTGGGGTTTGGTTGTTGCTGGTTGGGGTTTGGTGTTGAGCTGGTTGGGGTTTGTTGGTGCCGTTGTTGGTTGGTTTTGGTTGGTGCCTGGTTGGGGTTTGGTTGGGTGGCCTGGTTGGGGTTTGGGTTGGTGCCTGGTTGGGTTTGGTGTGCCTGGTTTGGGGTTTGTTGGTGCCTGGTTGGGGTTTGGTTGGCCTGGTTGGGGTTTGGCTTGGTGCCTGGTTGGGGTTTGGTTTGGTGCCTGGTTGGGGTTTGGTTGTTGCCTGGTTGGGGTTTGGTTGTTGCCTGGTTGGGGTTTGTTGTTGCCTGATTGGGGTTGGTTGGTGGCTGGTTGGGGTTTGGTTGGTGCTGGTTGGGGTTTGGTTTGGTGCCTGGTTGGGGTTTGGTTGGTGCCTGGTTGGGGTTTGGTTTTGGTGCCTGTTTTTGGGGTTTGGTTGTGCCCTGATGGGGTTTGGTTGGTGCTGGTTGGTGCCTGGTTGGGGTTTGTTGATGCCTGGTTGGTGCCTGGTTGGTTTGGCCTGGTTGGGGTTGGAATCAACGAGCTGTCAAGCAACTTGCTCTCTGTTGTCTTCTCTTGGCTTTTTCCAGACTTCTTGTCAATACTTCTGATGCTCTGCTATTCATTGACTCATGCATAAAATACGTCATGTGTTTCTGTCTAGGGGCTATGAAGGGGTGTCCCAAGTGGCACACCATAGGTCTCTGGTTAAATAGTGGTACTATATAGGGAATAGGGTGCCATAGGGCCCCTGGTCTAAAGTAGTGGCACTATAATAGGAATAGGGTGCGATTTGGGGGGACACCTTCTGTGTTCTATTCATTGATCATGGCATGAATATGTTTTGTTATTTTCATACTGTGTTTCTGTAGCTGTATCTTTTTTTAAATTTCACCTTTATTTAACCAGGTTGGCAAAGTTGAGAACAAGTTCTCCTTTACAATGCGACCTGGCCAAGTAAAGCAAAGCATTCGACACAAGACAACAACACAGAGTTACACATGGAATACAGTCGATAATACAGTAGAAAAATGTAGTCTATATACAATTGTGAGCAAATTGAGGTTAGAGATAAGGGAGGTGAAGGCAAGAAAAAAGGCCATAGTGGCAAGTAAATACAATATAGCAAGTAAAACACTGGAATGGGTAGATTTTGCAGTGGAAGAATGTGACCAAAGTAGAGATAGAAATAATGGGGTGGCAAAGGAAGTAAAATAAATAATATCAGTAGGGAAGAGGTAGTTGTTTTTGGGCTAATATAGCATGGGCTATATACAGGTGCAGTAATCTGTGAGCTGCTCTGACACGCTGGTGCTTAAAAGCTAGTAGGGGAGATAAGTGTTTTCCAGTTTCAGAGATTTTTGTAGTTTGTTCCAGTCATTGGCAGCGAGAACTGGAAGGAAAGGCGACCAAGGGAGGTTTTGGGGTGACCAGAGAGAATATACCTGTTGGAGCGTGTGCTACAGGTGGGTGCTGCTATGGTGACCAGCGGCTGAGATAAGGGGGGACTTTTGCCTAGCAGGGTCTTGGAGATGACCTGGAGCCAGTGGGTTTGGCGACGAGTATGAAGCGAGGGCCAGCCAACGAGAACGTACAGGTCGCAGTGGTGGGTAGTATATGGGGCTTTGGTGACAAAACGGATGCACTGTGATAGACGCATCCAATTTATTGAGTAGGGTATTGGAGGCTATTTTGTAAATACATCACCGAGTCGAGGATCGGTAGGATGGTCA
Source organism: Salvelinus sp. IW2-2015 (assembly GCF_002910315.2). NCBI lineage: Eukaryota > Metazoa > Chordata > Actinopteri > Salmoniformes > Salmonidae > Salvelinus > Salvelinus sp. IW2-2015. The sequence goes on from NW_019945007.1 coordinate 24,130, forward strand.
GTTTTACGAGGTATTTTTGGCAGCATGAGTGAAGGATGCTTTGTTGCGAAAAGGAAGCCATTCTAGATTAACTTTGGATTGGAGATTGGAGATCCACAATATTCTAAGTCAGAACCCCATCCAGAGTAGTGATGCTGGATGGGCCGGCAGGTGTGGGCAGTGATCGGTTGAAGTAGCATGCATTTAGTTTTACTTGTATTTAAGAGCAGTTGCAGGCGCCACGGAAGGAAGAGTTGTATGGCATTGAAGTATACTATACTAGATGTAATATTGTAGATGTAATATTGTAGTATACGATACTAGATGTAATATTGTAGTAACATATAGATGTAATATTGTAGTATATACGTATACTAGATGTAATATTGTAGTATACTATACTAGATGTAATATTGTAGTTAACTTATACTAGATGTAATATGTAAACATATACTGGTTATTTGTATATACTATTACTAGATGTAATCATCTGTGTTTACTATATGGATGTAATATTGTAGGATGTAAATATGTAGTATACTATACTAGATGTAATTATTGTAGTTACTATAGCAGATGTAATAATTGTTGTATACTATACATAGATGCAATATTTGTATGTACTCTAACTAGATGCAATATTGTAGTAATACGATACTAGATGTTAATATGTGGTGTACTATAGTGGAATGTCTATTGTAGATGTAATATTGTTAGTATTACTAAGTGAATGCCACTATTGTAGTAGTACGATACTAGATGTAATATCTGTAGTATAAACTATAGTATATGTTAATATTGTAGTATATACTAATAGCAGATGTAATATTGTAGTATACTTATAGTAGATGCAATACTGTAGTATACATACTAGATGCATAGGTTGTAGTATACTATTACTAGAATGCAATGGTTTGTTAGTGTACTACTGCAAATTGTAGTATACTACAGCAGATGAAATATTGTAGTATTAATAGCAGATGTAATCGTGTAAGTATACTATACTAGATGTAATATTGTAGTATACCTATAGCAGATGGTAAATTTGGTAGTATACTATAGTAGATATGCAATATTGTAGTATACTTATACCAGATGCAAATTGTAGTATTACTACACTTAGATGCAATAAGTTGTAGTATAACCTAACTAGATGCCAATATTGTAGTATACTATACTAGATGTAATATTGTAAGTATACTATAGTAATGATTGTAAATATTGTTGTATAACTGGGTAGTAGATGTAATATTGTTGTATACCTGTAGTAAGATGTATGTAATATTGTAGTACTACTATAGAGATTGTAATATTGGTGTATTTTACTGTAGTAGATGTAATATTGGTGTATACTTGTAGTAGATGTAGTATTGTTGTAATACTGTAGTAATGTAGTATTGTTTGTATACTGTAGTAAGATGTAGTATTGTTGTATACTTAGTAGATGTAGTTGTAATATTGTAGTATACTATAGTAGATTAATATTGGTGTATACTGTTAGTAGATGTATATTTTGGTGTATACTGTAGTAAGAGTAGTATTGTTGTATACTGTAGTAGATGTCAGTAGTTGTTGTATACTGTAGTAGATGTAGTAATTGTTTGTATACTGTAGTAGATGTAGTGTAATATTGTAGATACTATAGTAGATGTATTATTGTTAGTAGCAACCATTGTAGAGGTAATATTTTAGTGCTTACTATACTTATTGTACTATTGTAGTCTACAAAGGACAACCCTATTCCCTACATTGTCCCCTGGTAAAGTTAGTGCACTAAATCGCAGAATAGGGAGCCATTTTGAATGACTCCACTGATTAAAAACATGGTTCAATGAATCTGTGATGTTTAGAAACCTCTTTTGTGATGGGACCCACTGGCAGATAGGTGCTGACTGCTAGCATGGTCTGGTTGATGACATTGGACTCTGCGTAAACGCAGGACGGGGAAAATAGCAAGTGGTGGAGTATGAACAAGTTGTTTATTGATTAGAAATGTGTAATTGGATTTACGGAATGGCTTCCTTTTCCTCTGCCAGCCATTGAATTGCTCAGAAGCTCAACGCACAAACAACACGCAACAAAACACACGCAACAAACACACCACACACACAATCACATCAAATTTATATTTGTCACTTGCTTGGTTAAAACAACTGGTGTAGACTAACAGGTGAAAATGCTTACTGACGGTTCCCTCCTAACAATGCAGAGAGAAAGAAAGTAAGAGAAATATTTTTTTTTACAATCCACAATGAGTAACAGTAACTGGCTGATACCACTGGGATATCAGTACTGACGTCAATGATAACTTGGCTATATACACTGGATATCAGTACGCGATGTCGATGGTAACTTGGCTATATACGCGGATATCAGTACGAGTCGATGAAATAACTTGGCCTATATACACTCGGGATATCAGTCACCGAGTCGATGCGTAACTTGGCTATATATACGCTGGGATTATCAGTCCGAGTCGAATGGTTAACTTGGCTATATACGCTGGGATATCAGTACCGAGTCGATGGTAACTTGGCTATATAACACTGGGATA
>NW_019945007.1:26866-32324 GCF_002910315.2 Salvelinus sp. IW2-2015
TCTAGACTTTATTTTTCGCTTGCTGTTAAACTCTCTTCCCTTCCCAGAACCCAAGACAATCAAACGATCTCCAATCCAAACCGTTAAATCTAGAATTGGCTTCCATTTCGCAACCAAGCATCCTTCACTCATGCTGCCAAAACATACCCTCGTAAAACTGACTATCCTACCGATCCTCGACTTCGGTGATGTTTATTTACAAAATAGCCTCCAATACCCTACTCAATAAATTGGATGCTGTCTATCACAAGTGTCATCCGTTTTGTCACCAAAGCCCATATACTACCCACCACTGCGACCTGTACGCTCTCGTTGGCTGGCCCTCGCTTCATACTCGTCGCCAAACCCACTGGCTCCAGGTCATCTCCAAGACCCTGCTAGCAAAAGTCCCCCCTTATCTCAGCCCGCTGGCCACCATAGCAGCACCCACCTGTAGCACACGCTCCAACAGGTATATCTCTCTGGTCACCCCCAAAACCAATTCCTCCTTTGGCCGCCTCTTCCTTCCAGTTCTCTGCTGCCAATGACTGGAACGAACTACAAAAATCTCTGAAACTGGAAACACTTATCTCCTCTACTAGTTTAAGCACCAGCTGGTCAGAGCAGCTCACAGATCATGCACCTGTAATAGCCCATCTATAATTTAGCCCAAAACAACTACCTCTTGCCCCTACTGTATTTTTTATTTTTATTTTGCTCCTTTGCACCCCCTTATATTCTATCTCTACTTTTGCACATTCTTCCACTGCAAATCTTACCCATTCCAGTGTTTTACTTGCTATATTGTATTTACTTCGCCCACCTTTATGGCCTATTTTTCTGCTCTCACCCTCCGCTTCATTCTCACCTCGACTTGCCACATGATTACTTATAGACACACTCCTTCTTCCGTCACGTTATCTATTGACTTATCGTTCTGGTTACTAGCACTGGGCTGTAACTCTGGTTGTTGCTGTGTGTCGCACTCGCTCTTTGATTCGGGTCTTGGCCCAGCTGCGTGCCCATTGCTCAAATGAGAACCTTAGCTTCTCGAAAGGCTGTGCGTCTTGCTCTACCTGGTTAAATCTAAAGGTTTTGTTGGTTGAATTTAATGTAAATAAATTATCATGCATAAATAGTGATATAATGTAACATAACTACAGAAACGCAGAGATTTGCAATAACGTGCATATTCATGCCTGTTCATCAATTGATGTGACATTTTAGCATCTAGAAGGTGTCCCCCACCCCCCTAAATGGCACCGCCTATTCCCTAATATTTACCTGCCTTGTGGGTTAAGTAAGAAGTGGCACCCTAAATTCCCTACATTGTTCCCCTGGGTTTAAATAGTCCAATTTGAGTAGTATGGCACCCTATTCCCTACATGTTACCCAGCTATATGGTTAGTGAGTATAGTTTATAGTGTTTGCATCGTTAAATCCAGAAATAGGGAGCCATTTTTGAATGGCTCACCTCGATGCAAAAAAAAACATGTTTCAAATGAATCTTGATGGTGAAACCCTCTTTTGTGGAATTTAGGACTGTGAACCTTGGCAGAGAGTGGTCCTGTGCTGCTGCTGGATCTGGTTAGATGACATTTGATACCTCTGTGCTGCAGGTACTATTACAGTAGGGAACGGGAGATAGTGACCCAAATGTGTGGGAGTATAGAACATGTGTCTTGGATTTATTTTATATAGTTGTGTATTAGATGTAGTTGTACGGAAATGGCATCCCTTTTACTCTAGTCCACAACACATTGAATTGCTTCAGGGAAGCTCACGCTACAGAGACACACACACACGTATGCACACACTACACACCACATCACGGTGTGCACAGCACACACAACCATTCACAGACGTGCACACACACACTACACAGTGCACAAATCACGACATCACCTACTCACACGTTAGCACTATCACAACTGACGTTTATAGCACACACTCTCATTATCTATTCACTTATCAGCACACCAACATTGCACACACATTCGACATCAAATTTTATTTGTCACTTGCTTAGTGTAGAGACAATCTGGTGTTAGGACTATGAACAGTGTAAATGTCTTACTGACGGTTTCCCGTCCCAACACAAATGCAGAGAGAAATGAAAAGTAGTGCAAAATAATTTTTTTAAATCCACAAATTGGCGTGCCGTAACAAGTAACTGGCTGTGTATTACACCGGGATATCGAGTACCGATGTCTGGATGTGGTAACTTGGCTATATACGCTGGTATGCATATACGCCTTGTAGTGACCGACTCAGATTATATTAGTCTTGGGCTATATACCACTGGGAATATCTGAGTACCACGTAATGTTCTATGTAATCACAAACCAAACACCAACCAAGCCCCAGCAAACACCAACCAGACACCAACCAAATAAAAACCAGTTACCAACCAAACCGGCTCCAAATGCTGCCTGCCATTCCTCTCCATTCAACCACTCACTGGGGAGGAGAGAGAGACAGAGTAATGAGCAAATGTCAAATGTTTTTTTTAACCAAATTACCGTACGACAGACCACGTATTCACCCTGCACACCCTAATTGACAAACAAACAAACCAAAAGAAACTCCCGTATCTACTTGATGAAATACCACAGTGTGCCATCACAGCAGCAAGATGTGTGACCTGTTGCCACAAGAAAAGGGCAACCAGTGAGGAACAAACACTGAGTGAGTGAGAGAGAGAGAAACCTGTTTTCTCCATCTCTCTAAAGTAGTCAAAACACGAGGCCTACACCACCATTTAATGGGACAAAAAAAACGAGGTGTGCTTACACCTCTTGGGCGGCTTTAGACAGTAATTATCAAACTTAAGTAACATTTCTTTGTAAGAAAGGATTTGAAGGGAGGGAATTGAGGGAGGGATAAAGGCAGAGAGACAGAGAAGTGTGTGTGGAAGGAGAGAGGGCGGAAGAAAGGCAGGGAGACAGAGAAGTGTGTAAAGGACGGMGACAGAGAAGTGTGTAAAGGACGTGTGTGTGGAAGGAGAGAGGGGGAGAGAGTGTGTGTGCACAACTAAAGCCTTAATGAGTCCTTTGAATGGAGGCTCCCCCCTCTTTTCATCCCTGTGCCATTCTCTAACGCTGGACTGTGTGCTGTATGGGGCTGGGGCAAGAACAGGTGCAACGGATGAATACAGGCAGCTAGGCAGGCGGCCTACCTCCCCGGTTGGGGCTGATTGTAGCTGCCTGCCTCCAAGCAGGACGTGTCTCTCTGTGGCACTCTGTACCATTGTTCAAACTGTTTATCTGCAACCTTTTCAGCTGGAAACAATTTAGCCCCCCCCCCCAAGAGGATAAAATCACATAGACATACAAAGCACAATACACATACAAAATCACATACCAAACTCACATACACATCAACAAAATCACTACATATAACAAAATCAAATGAACATACAAAATCACATAGACATACAAAATCACATACAAAAGCACATACACATACAAATCACATACAAAATCACATACACATACAAAATCACATACATATTACAAAATCAAATGAACATACAAAATCACATAGACATTACAAAATCACATACAAAAAGGCACATACACATACAAAATCACATACAACATACAAAATCACTATACAAAATCACAATACACATACAAATCAAAATCACATACAAAACCACATACAGAGAGACTGGAAGGGAGATGGGGAGGAGCACTGGGGGAAGAGGGAGCGGGAAGGGCAGAGGAGACTGGGGGAGAGGGGCAGGGGAGGAGACTGGGGAGAGAGGGCAGGGGGGAGACTGGGGGAGAGGCAGGGAGGACGGGGAGGCGGATGGGGGAGAGGAGGGGAGGACACTGGGGGAGAAGGCAGGGGAGGAGACTGGGGAGAGGGCAGGGGAGGAGACTGGGGGGAGGGCAGGGGGAGGAGACTGGGGGAGAGGGCAGGGGGAGACACTGGGGGAGAGGGCAAGGGGAGGACACTGGGGAGAAGGGCAGGGAGGAGACTGGGGGAGCAAGGGCAGGGGAGGACAACTGGGGAGAGGCAGGGGGGACCACTTGGGGGAGAGGGCAGGGGAGGACACTGGGGGAGAGGGCAGGGGAGGAGACTGGGGAGAGGGCAGGGGAGGAGACTGGGGGAGAGGGCAGGGGAGAGACCTGGGGGAGAGGGCAGGGGAGGAGACTGGGAGAGGGCAGGGGAGGAGACTGGGGAGAGGGCAGGGGAGGAGACTGGTGGGAGAGGGCAGGGGAGGTGAAGGATAGAGGGAGCATGACAGTAGCAGAAGTAGGAAGCCTCTGTTGGCCCAATAACCTGAGAGAGTGAGGATGTTATTGTGTCCCAAATGCTCCCTAGTCCCGATATAGTGCACTCCTTTAGACCAGATGCCCTCTAGTCCTGATATAGTGCACTCCACCATACCAGAGCCCAGAGGCTATATAGGGAATAGAGTGCCGTTGGGACGTAACCTGTGTGTGTTGCTGCTCGTCTCTGGTTCCTATCCTGGATTGGGGCATGGCTCGGTGATTAAACCTCATTAAAACGTCTTTGATCAGAAGGGCTGGCTGTTTTTTTGTGAGGTCACGCGAGCGACGTCAATAAGAGCTAACGGTGACCTGAAAGCCCTCCCAGCCCCCACTTGGCCCCCTATAGCTCCCCTAGCCCGGCCCCGCTAAGCCCCTTAAACTGATCCCAGCGGGAACAGTTGGGTGGGTGATTTTATGCCGCTGGGTAGGCCCCGCTGTGGCGTTGTAGAGCCCAGACAGATGGTTCAACTGGGGTTGAACTCCCCTGGAACCTTTGCCTTGTGTTGGAACCCTTTGGCCTTGTGTTGGAACCCTTTGCCTTGTGTGAACCCTTTTGCCTTGTGTTGGAACCCTTTGCCTTGTGTTGGAACCCTTTGCCTTTGTGGGCTTTCTGTGTAACCTTTGCCTTGTGTTGGAACCCTTTGCTTGTGTTGGAACCCTTTGCCTGTGTTGGGAACCCTTTGCCTCGTGTTGGAACCCTTTGCCTCGTTTGGAACCCTTTGCCTCGTGTTGGAACCCTGTTGCCTCGTGTTGGAACCCTTTGCCTTGTGTTGGTGTTCCAGGGGAGTTGTGGAGCTGCTGGATGGAGGGTTAGGGTTCAACTTTATTTAAGATGTTACGGTGCAGAAATCACTCCGCCATTTCCTGGTTGCTAAAATTCGAAATAGTTCGGCTTACTTTCAGTTTATGTGACAAAACAAGCAAGTTTGTGTAGAGAAATCATTGTACATCTAAACCAAAATTAAATTATATTTTCCATAAGCAACAATTATTTTTCTTCCAGCTGTTTGAAGGCTGGTGTATAAAACGAAGATTAAAAGACGCAAAAACAAACACTTAGAAGAAGGGAATAAGAATGGTTTCAATAAGGATGACAGATCTATAACTGGGGTGCTCTGGGAGTAATGGGGGTTTTGGGTGGCGTGTGTGTGGGGGAGGGGGAGGGGGGGACTGGGGGTGCCTGATGCTACCCGTCC
>NW_019945007.1:32773-44822 GCF_002910315.2 Salvelinus sp. IW2-2015
ATACATTATACAAAATCACATAAACACATTACAAAATCACATACAAAATCGTATGCACATACAAAATCGCATGCACATACACAATCGCATGCACATACACAATCACATGCATATACAAAATCACATACGAAACCACATACACATACAAATCACATACATATACAAATCAAATACACATGCAAATGCACATATAAAATCACATAGACATACAAAATACATGCATATACAATCACATACAAACACATACAAATCACATACAAAACCACATACAATTCAAATACACATGCAAATGCACATACAAAATCACATTGACATACAAATCACATGCATATACAAAATCACATGCATATACAAATCACATACAAAATCGCATGACATACACAATCGTATGCACATACACAATCGCATGCACATACACACACATGCTATACAAAATCACATACGAAACACATACACATACAAATCACATACAATACAAAATCAAATACACATGCAAATGCACATATAAAATCACATAGACATACAAAATACATTGCATATACAAAATCACATACAACACATACACATACAAAATCACATACAAAACCACATACAAATTCAATACACATGAAATGCACATACAAATCACATTGACATACAAAATCACATACATATACAAAAATCACATGCATATACAAAATCACATACAAAATACATACACATACAAACCACATACAAATCACAATACACATACAAAAGCACATACAAAAATCACATACAATTCACTGCATAATACAAAATCACATACAAAATCACATGCATATACAAAATCACATACAAAACCACATGCATATACAAATCACATACACATACAAAATCACACATACAAAATCACATGCATATACAAAATCACATGCCATATACAAAACCACATGCATATACAAAATCACATACATATACAAAACATATACAAAATCACATGTATATAGAAAATCACATACAAAACCACATACAAAATCACATACACATACAAAACCACATGCACATACAAAATCCACATACACATACAAACCACATGCACATACAAAACCACATACAAAATCACATGCAATACAAAATCACATGCACATAAAAAATCACATGCACATACACAATCGCATGCATATACACATCGCATGCATTATAAAATCACATACATATACAAAATCAAATGAACATACAAAATCACATAGACATACAAAATCACATACAAAAATCACAACAAAACCACATACAAAATCACATACAAAATCACATACAAAATCACATACAAAATCCACATACAAAATCAAATAACATGCAAATGCACATACAAAAATCACATAGACATACAAAATCACATGCATATACAAAATCACATACAAAAACACATACAGACAAAACCACATACAAAATCACATGCATATACAAAATCAAATACACATGCAAATGCACATATAAAATCACATAACATACAAAATACATTGCATATACAAAATCACATACAAAACCACATACACATACAAAATCACATACAAAACCACATACAAATTCAAATACACATGCAAATGCACATACAAAATCACATGACATACAAAATCACATTACATATACAAAATCACATGCATATACAAAATCACATACAAAATCACATGCATTACAAAATCACATACAAAACCACATGCATATACAAAATCACATGCATATACAAAATCACATACAAACCACATACAAAATCACATACAACATCACATGCATATACAAAATCACATACATATACAAAATCACATAAAATCACTACACATACAAAACCACATACAAAATCACATACACATACAAAAGCACATACAAAAACCACATACATATTACAAAACCACATACACATACAAAACAACATACAACATCACATGCATATACAATCACATACACCATACAAAACCACATAATCATACAAAACCACATAATATACAAAACACATACAAAATCACATGCATATACAAAATCCATACAAAACACATACAAAATCACATACACATACAAAAAACACATGCACATACAAAACCACATCAAAATCACATGTACATACAAAATCACATGCACATACAAAATCACATGCACATACAAAATCACATGCACATACAAAATCACATGCACATACAAAATTGCATGCATATACACAATCGCATGCATATACCACAATCACATGCATATACACAATCACATGCATATCAAAATCACATACAAAATCACATACACATACAAAATCACATACATATACAAAAATCAAATGCACATACAAACACATAGACATACAAAATCACATACAAAACCACATACACATACAAAATCACATACAAAATCACATACAAAATCAAATACACATGCAAATGCACATACAAAATCACATAACATACAACATCACATGCATATACAAATTCACATACAAAATCACATGCATATACAAAATCACATGTATATAGAAAATCACATACAAAACCACATACAAAATCACATACAAAACCACATGCACATACAAAACCACATACAAATCACATACAAAAACCACATGCATATACAAAATCACATGCATATACAAAATACATTACAAACCACATACACATACAAAATCACATACAACATCACATGCACTATACAAAATCACATACATAATGTGATTTTGTATGTGTTTTTGTATGTGATTTTGTATATGCATGTGATTTTGTATGTGTACGTGATTTTGTGTGTGTATGTGATTTTGTATGTGATTTTGTATGTGATTTTGTATGTGAATTGAACCCACAACCTGAAGAGCAGCTAGCCTGTATTTATTACTGTCAAAATCTGACAGATCGGTTGAGACAAAGACCGTAATAATCCTTATGGAGGAAACTGAACTGAAACACGTTTAGCTTCATGAACACAGATCACAGCAGGAAAGACTCAACCATTGACTTGACATGGTACTAAAGACTCCTCACCTCAAATTACAGGTCAAATCAATGAAATCAATATCCTTCAATTCATCAACTGCCCATTTTATTTGAATTTAAGAGACGGCACGGAACGGAATATTATATATTTAATAGATATCCTTAGCATCAGTACAAATATATACACTGCAGGACCAAAAGTATGTGGACACCTGCTCGTCTTGACATCTCATTCCAAAATCATGGCCATTAATAAGGAGTTGGTCCCTCCCTCCCCTCCAATTCATCCCAAAGGTATCCGATGGGGTTAAGGTTAGGGCTCTGTTCAGGCCAATCAAGTTCTTCCACACCGATCTCGACAAACCATTTCTGAATGGACCTTGCTTTGTGCACAGGAGCATTGTCATGCTGAAACAGGACCTGCCCACAACTGTTGCAACAAAATTAGTAGCACAGAATTGTCTAGAATGTCATTGTATGCTGTAGCTTTAAGATTTCCCTTCACTGGAACTAAGCGGCCTAGCCCGAACCATGAAAAACAGCCACAGACCATTATTCCTCCACCAAACTTTACAGTTGGCACTATGCATTTGGGCAGGTCGGGTTCTCCTGGCATCCGTCGGACTGCCAGATGGTGAAGCGTGATTCATCACTCCAGAGAATGCGTTTCCACTGCTCCAGAGTCCAATGGCGGCTAACTTTACACCACTCCAGCCGCCGCTTGGCATTACGCAAGGTGATCTTAGGCTCGTGTACGGCTGCTCTGCCGTGGAAATCCATTACATGAAGCTGCCGAAGAACAGTTATTGTGCTGAYGTTGCTTCCAGAGGCAGTTTGKAACTCGGYAGTGAGKGTTGCAACCGAGGACAGATGATTTTTACTCGCTACGTGCTTCAGCACTCTCCAGGTCCCGTTCTGTGAGCTTGTGTGGCCTACCACTTCRCRGCYGAGCCGTTGTTGMTCCTAGATGTTTCCACTTCACAATAAGAGCACTTACAGTTGACCGGGGGCAGCTCTAGCAGGGCAGAAATTTGACAAACTGACTTGTTGGAAAGGTGSTATTGTATGACGGTGCCAYGTTGAAAGTCATTGAGCTCTTCAGTACGGGCCATTCTACTACCAATGTTTGTCTCTGGAGATTGCATGGCTGTGCGCTCAATTTTATACACCTGTCAGCAACGGGTGTGGCTGAAATAGCCGAATCAACTCATTTGAAGCGTTGTAAACATACTTTTGTATATATAGTGTACTTGAAAGAAATTGAACTCTGCATTGCAGTTCATTTCCTGACGGTTTCCACAAAAAGATAACACTTCCTGGGCATGTTCAGGAAACTAGCCATCCGACGGTCCTCTATGCTGAAAAACACTCAATACAAGATATATCTGAACTGTCCCTTTTATTTGTCGTGTGTGTGTGTGTGTGTGTGTGTGTGTGTGTGTGTGTGTGTGTGTGTGTGTGTGTTGCCACAGTGAATCTTTCTGGTGCGCAGCAGGGCAAAGCCGGATATGCTGCTGTGAAAGGGATTAGCTTGAGGAAGTGGGCCTGTTACCTGCCCTCTCTACTCTACTGCCACTCTACACAATCACACACACACACCAGCCAGTGGAGGGGTGGATGGAGAGGAGGGAGAGGGAGAGGTTATCTCAACACAAAAGCCATGACCATGCTGTGGTCACCTGGCTCCAGAGGGGTGATGAGGGGAGGAGGAGGATGAGGGGAGGAGGAGGTGAAGAGGGAGAGGAATGGAGAGAGGTGAAGGGGAGAGGAGGATAGAGAGGATAGAGGGGAGGAGGAAGGATGAGGGAGAAGAGGGAGGAGGATGAGGGAGGATGAGAGGGGAGGAATGGAGGGAGGATGGGATGGAGGGAGGAGGTAGAGGGGATAGGAGGAGGAGGAGATGGAGGGAGGGAGGAGGAGAGGTGAGAGGGGGAGGAAGGAGGAATGGAGGGAGATGGAGGAGGATGGAGGGAGAAGAGGATGGAGGGAGGGAGGAAGGTGATAGAGGGGAATGGGGAGGATGGAGGTGATAGAGGAAGGGGAGAGGATGGAGGGAGGAGGAGGTGATAGAGGAGGAGAGGATGAGGAAGGAGGTGATGAGAGGAGGAAGGAGGAGGTGATAGAGGGGAGGAGGAGGATGAGGGAGGGAGGTGTGATAGAGGGAGGAGGATGGAGGGGGGGGTATGAAGGAGGAGGAGGATGGAGGGATGAGGAGGAGGATGGAGGGGAGGAGGTATGAGATGGATGAGGAGGAGGGAGGGAGAGAGGAGGAGGAGGGAGGGAGGGAGGGAAAGAGGAGGAGGAGAGGAGGGAGATGGAGGGGGGAGGAGGTACTGGAAGTGGATGAGGAGAGGATGGAGGAGGAGGAGGGAGGGTAGGAGGAGGGAGGGAGGAGGTACTGAATGGATAGGAGAGGGAGGAGGAGGAGAGGGAGGAGGAGGATGGAGGGAGGAGGAGAGGGAGATGGAGGGAGGAGGTACTGATGGATGAGGAGGAGGGAGGAGTGAGGAGGAGGGAGGATGATGTTGGAGGGAGGAAGTAGGAGGACGGCGCTATATCACTACATCAGCTCGGTGGAGTCCACTCAGACCAACTACGCTGCAGACCACTGACCACTACGCGGCAGACCACACGTCAGACCACTACACGTCAGACCACTACGCGTCAGACCACGTACAGTGCAGACCACTACATCAGACGCACTACAGTCAGACCACTACCGGCTGCAGACCACTACTGCAGACCACTACGCTCAGACCACTACACTGCATACCACTCACGGCAAGAACCACTACACTACATACCACTACGACGGCAGACCACTACATACAGACACTATCACGGTCAAGACCACACACTACATACCACTACACGGCAAGACCAACTACATTACAGACCATTCACACGGCAGACACTACACTACATACCACTAACAGCGCAGAAGCCACTACAGTTACAGAGCCCACACGTCCAGAACCACTACACGTCAGACCACTACGCTGGCAGACACTACGCTGCAAGACCACTACACTACATACCACTACACTACAGACCACTTACACGGCAGACCACTACACTGCAACCACTACATCTGCAGACCACTTACACTGCAGACCACTTACACTGCAGACCACTACACTGCAAGACCACTACACTGCAGACCACTACACTACAGACCCATCTACTCCACTATAGATCACAACATCAGCTCACTCTCGGAGGAGGCTTTGTATTCCTACCTGCAGCGTGGAACGTCCACACCTCATCATAAAACAATCCAGGAGTGAATACAGAGACGAGATCACAGCTGTCCTAAGACACCTGCAGTAACCAAAGGTCACCTGCCACTAGAACAGAAGAAGGAGAACCCATTATAAAGGTCACCTGCACACGAGACAGAAGATAGGAGAACCATATAAAGGTCACCTGACACTAGAGACCAGAAGATAGGAGAACCCATATAAAGGTCCATGCCACCAAGAGCAGAAGAATAGGAGAACCCAGTAAAAAGGTCACCTGACACTAAAAGGCAGAAGGAATAGTGAAAACCCACTTATAAAAGCGTCCACACCACTAGAGACAGAAGGAGAGAAACCCATACTAAAAAGGTCACCCCCCTGCGCACTAGAGACCAGAAGATAGGAGAACCCAATATAAAGCGTGCACCTGCCTAGAGACAGAAGAACAGGAGAACCCATATAAAGGTCACCTGCCCCTAGAGACAGAAATAGGATAGAACCCATAAAAGTGGCACCTGCCCCTAGAACAAGAAGACAGGAGAACCCATAAAAGGTCCGACCTCGACACTAGAAGACAGAGATAAGAGCAACACCATATAAAGTCACCTGCCACTGTAAAAAGAGGAGAACCCATATAAAGGTCATCTATGACTATAAGACAGAAATATGGAGAAACCCATATAAAGGTCACCTGCCATATAGATGACAGCAATGATACGAATACCCATAAAAGGCTTACTCTGCCCCTGAAGCAGAAGCAGGAGAACCCAGTATAGAAGTTAAAAAGAAGGAGTCACCTGTACACTAGAAGACAGAAGATAGGAGAACCCATATAAAGGTCACCTGCCACTAAAGACAGAAGAACCCATATAAATTCGTGTTAATTGACATTATTTAATTGAACAAGTATAAGATCTCCTAATCAGTGTTAACCTGCTCTAGTCTCAACAGCAGCACTAATACAGACATATGCTACAGAGAGAGAGAGAAGAGAGGAGAGACGAAAGAGAAGAGAGAAGAGAGAGGAGAGAAGAGAGGAGAGAGAGGAGAGAAGAGAGAGGAGAGAGAGGAGAGCGAGAGAGAGAAGCGGAGAATAGGAGAGTGAGAATAGTAGAAGCGAGAGCGAGAATAGGAGAGGAGAGCGAGAATAGGAGAGGAGAGCGAGAATAGGAGAGGAGAGCGAGAATAGGAGAGGAGAGCGAGAATAGGAGAGGAGAGCGAGAGAGGAGAATAGAGATAAGGAGCATCCGGCTGTAGTGTGTCACCATTCAGACCTGTTACTGTATGAAAGTCAATCACTTTATATACTTGTTTATATAAACATAGAGTAATACTAGTGTTGTAAATCAAATTGTCCGCGGTCACTTCCAATATCTTCTTCCTGATTCCATGTTCTACTGAATACTCTGAGCACCTTCAGAGGAGTTGGCCTGGCATACGACTTGTCAACACAGAGTGACACGGCCTCAGAGCAGACAGTCAAGGTGTGAGTGAGTGAGAGAGCGAGAAAGGGAGAGCGAGAATAGGAGAGGAGAGAGCGAAGGAAGGAGAGAGAGAGGAGAATAGGAGAGATGAAGAGAGGAATAGGAAGAGAGAGAGCGAGAATAGGAGAGGAGAGAGCGAGAAATAGTAGAGGAGAGCGAGAATAGTAGAAGAGAGCGAGAACAGTAGAAGAGAGCGAGAAATAGTAGAGAGAGCGAGAATAGGAGGAGAGCGAGAATAGAAGGAAAGCGAGAATAGGAGAGGAGAGCGAGATAGAGAAAGAGAGAAGCAGGAATAGTAGAAAGAGAGAGCGAGAATAGGAGAGAGAGGCGAGAATGCGGAGAGGAGAGCGAGAATAGGAGAGGAGACGAGAGCGAGAAGCGGGAATGGAAGCGGAAAGAGGAGAGGAGAGCGAGAATAGTAGAGGAGAGCGAGGAATAGTAGAAGAGAGCGAGAATAGTAGAAGAGAGCGAGAATAGTAGAAGAGAGCGAGAATAGTAGAAGAGAGCGAGAATAGGAGAGAGAGGCGAGAATAGGAGAGGAGAGCGAGAATAGTAGAAGAAGAGACGAGAATAGTAGAAGAGAGAGCGAGAATAGAGAGGAGACGAGAATAGGAGAGGAGAGCGAGAAGAGGAGAGAGAGCGAGAATAGGAGAGGAGAGCGAGAGAGAGAAGCGGAGAATAGGAGAGCGAGAATAGGAGAGGAGAGCGATATAGGAGAGGAGAGAGCGAGAATAGGAGAGGAGAGAGCGAGAATAGGAGAGGAGAGCGAAATAGGAGAGGAGAGCGATAGGAGATGAGAGCGAAATAGAGGAGAGAGGAGAATAGAGAGAGTATGCAGAATAGAGAGAGAGAGCGAGAATAGAGAGAGCGGAGAGCGAGAATAGGAGAGGAGAGAGCGAGAATAGGAGAGCGAGAATAGGAGAGGAGGAGAGCGAGAAAGGAGAGAGGAGAGGAGAATAGCGAGAGAGGAGCAAAGAGGAGAAGGGAGGAAGCTAAGGAGAGAGAGAGCGATAATAGGAGAGGAGAGCAAAGAAGAAGGAAGAGGAGAGCGAGAATAAGGAGAGAGAGAGCGTAATAGGAGAAGGAGAGAGCGAATAGGAGACGAAAAGAGAGAGGAGAGAGCGAGAATAGGAGAGGAGAGCGAGAGAGGAAGAGGAGAGCGAGAATAGGAGAGGAGGCGATAATGGGAACGAGAGCGAGAAGAGGAGAAGTAGAGGGAGACGAGAATAGGAAAGAGAGAGCGAGAATAGGAGAGGAGAGAGCGAGGAATAGGAGAGAGCGAGAATAGGAGAGGAGAGACAGGAATGTAGAGGAGAGAGCGAAATAGTAGAGGAGAGAGCGAGAATAGTAGAGGAGAGAGCGAGAAATAGTAGGAAGGAGAGAAGAGAATAGTAGAGGAGAGCAGAGAAAAGTCAGAGCGAAGAGCAGAGGAATAGTAGAGGAGAGCGAGAATAGATAGGAGAGCGAGAATAGGTAGAAGAGAGCGAGAAAGTAGGAGAGCGAGAGCTGAGAATAGAGAGGAGAGCGAGAATAGGAGAAGAGAGAGAGCGAGAATAGGAGAGGAGAGTGAAAGGAGAGAACGAGGAGAATAGAGAGGAGAGCGAGAATAGGAGAGGAGAGCGAGAATAGGAGAGGAGAGTGAAAAGGAAGAGAGCGAAGAGAGAGCGAGAATACGAGAAGCGAATAGAGAGAGACGAGAATAGGAGAGGAGACGAATAGGAGAGAGAGAGCGAGAATAGAGAGAAGAGGAATGAGCAGGAAGAGAGCGAATAGGAGAGGAGAGACAGAGAAAGTAGAGGAGAGAGCAGAGAAGTAGGACGGATAGTAGAAAAGAGCGAGAATAGTGAGAGAGCGAAAAGAGGAGAGCGAGAATAGGGAGGAAGCTGAGTAGGGAGGAGAGCGAGATATAAGAGAAGGAGGAGAGCGAGAATAGGAGAGGAGAGCGAGAATAGGGAGCGAGAGCGAGAGCGAGAAGCGGAGAATAGGAGAGCGAGAATAGGAGAGGAGAGCGATAATAGGAGAGGAGAGAGCGATAATAGGAGAGGAGAGACGGAGATAGGAGAGGAGAGCGAGGAGAGAGTAGAGCGAGAGGAGAATAGTAGAAGAGACGGAGAATAGTAGAGAGAGAGCGAGAATAGGAGAAGAGAGCAGAGAAATAGAGACAGCGGAGAGGAGAGCAGAATAAGTAGAAGAGAGAGCGAGAATAGTAGAAGAGACGAGGAGATAGAGAGGAGAGCGAGAATAGTAGAGGAGACGAGAATAGGAGAGGAGACGGAAAGAGAGCGGAGAATAGAGATCGAGATAGGAGAGAGCGATAAGTAAAGGAGAGAGCGAAATAGGGAGAGGAGAGAGCGAAATAGGAGAGGAGAGAGAAGGGAGAGAGCGAGAATAGAGAGGAGAGGAGAATAGGAGAGAGAGCGAGAATAGCGAGAGGAGAGCGAGAATAGGAGAGGAGAGCGAGAAATAGGAGAGGAGAGAGCGAGAATAGGAGAGGAGAGACGAGAATAGGAGAGCGAGAATAGGAGAGCGAGAATAGGAGAGGAGAGAGCGAGAATAGGAGAGGGGAGAGCGAGATAGGAGAGGAGAGCGAGAAGGGAGAATAGGAGAGCAGAGGAGAATAGGAGAGGAGAGAGCGATAATAGGAGAGGAGAGCAGAAAGAGGAGAATAGGAGAGAGAGCGAGAATAGGAGAGATGAGACCGAAATAGGAGAGAAGAGAGCAGAAAGGCGAGAATAGGAAGGAGAGAGCGAGAATAGGAGAGGAGACGGAGAAGAAGAAGAGAGCGAGAATAGGAGAAGGAGAGCGATAATGGAGCGAGAAGCGAGAAGAGGGAATAGGAAAGGAGAGAGCGAGAATAGGAAAGGAGAGAGCGAGAATGGAGAGGAAGAGCGAGAATAGGACGAGAGAGCGAGAATAGGAGAGGATGAGAGCGAGAATAGAGAGAGGAGAGAGCAGAGAATAGTAGAGGAGAGAGCGAGAAATAGTAGAGGAGCGATGAGAGCAGAGAATAGTAGAGGAGAGCGAGAATAGTAGAGAAGAGAGAATAGTAGAGGAGAGCGAGAATAGTAGAGGAGAGCGAGAATAGAGAGGAGGAGCGAGATAGTAGAAGAGACGAGAATAGGAGAGGAGAGCGAGAATAGGAAGAGGGAGGAAGTAGAGAGAGAGCGAGAATAGGAGAGGAGAGTGAGAATAGGAGAGGACGGAGAATAGGAGAGCGGATAGAGAGCGTGAGGAGACGAGAAGGAGAGGAGAGAATAGGAGAGTAAATAGCGAGAGAGAGCGAGGAGAGAAGCGGAGAATAGGAGAGCGAGAATAGGAGAGGAGAGCGATAATAGGAGAGGAAGAGCGAGAAGAGAGAGCGCAGAATAGGAGAGGAGAGAGTGAGAATAGGAGAGAGAGAGAGAGAGAGGAGAAAGGAGAAGAGGAGAGAGAGAGCGAGAATAGGAGAGGGAGCGAGAATAGGAGAGGAAGAGCGAAATAGAGAGGAGAGCGAGAATAGGAAGAGAGCGAGAGATAGGAAGGAGAGCGAGAATAGGAGAGGAAGGCGAAATAGGAGAGGAGAGCGAGAATAGGAGAGGAGAGCGAGAATTAGAGAGAGCAAGCGAGATAGGAGAGCGAGAGCGAGAATAGGAGAGAGAGAGAGAAGGAAGGGAGCAAGAATAGGAGAGGAGAGCGAGAGAGAGAAGAGGAGAATAGGGAGAGGAGAGCGAAGAATAGGAGAGGAGAGCGAGGAATAGGAGAGGAGAGCGAGAGAGAGAAGAGGAGAATAGAGACTAAGAGCATCCGGCTGTAGTGTGTCACCATTCAGACCTTACTGTATGAAAGTCAATCACTTTATATACTTGTTTATATAAAACATAGAGTAATACTAGTGTAGTAAATCAAATTGTCCGCGGTCACTTCCAATATTCTTCCTGATTCCATGTTCTACTGAATACTCTGAGCACCTTCAGAGGATGTGCCTGGCATACGACTTGTCAACACAGAGTGCACGGCCTCAGAGCAGACAGTCAAGGTGTAGAGTGAGTGAGAAGAGAGAAGAGAAAGAAAAGAGAAAGAGAAAAAGAGAGCGAAAAACAAACACCATTGTAAATACAACCCATATTTATGCTTATTATTTTCCCTTGTTACTTTAACCATTTGCACATTGTTACAACACGTGTAATATATACAATATGACATTTGTAATGTCTTTATTGTTTTGAAACTTCTGTATGTGTAATTTTACTGTTAATTTTTATTGTCATTTAACTTTTGATATTATCTACCTCACTGCTTTGCAATGTTAACACGTTTCCCATGCCAATAAAAAGCCCCTGAATTGAATTGAGAGGGAGGAGTGAGTGAGTGAGTGAAGTGAACAGAGAGACGAAAGAGGAAGAGAGAGAGAAGAGAAGCA
>NW_019945007.1:45223-45832 GCF_002910315.2 Salvelinus sp. IW2-2015
AGAGAGGAGTGAGTGAGATGAAAGGGGGTTTATTTCCCTTTTATTCTTGTCTTTTATTAACTCAGGGATTTACGGGACGAGCCCAGGTCCCCCAAGGACAACTCTTTGTCTTAGCACCCATAAACCCTGCTGGGGTTCGGACACAGCGCCACACACACACACCTCTTCCCAGAACGCATCACACTCACCACGACCTTCGCACAGGCATCACCCCCCTCCACACCCCCCACCTGCACGTGTCACTGGCCAGCCCAGCCAACCGTGGGACAGATGAGGGGGGAGAGAAAGACCAGTGTCATCCTCGGGGATGTTCACCCCCCTCACGGCTGGAGGAGAGGAACAGGAAATCTCTCTCCTTCCACAGACCTCCTTCATAGGTCACATCTCCTCACCCGAAAGGGCAGGGTCTCCTCACCCCTCCGAAAGGGCAGGGTCTCCTCACCCCTCCGAAAGGGCAGGGTCTCCTCTCCCTCCCTACAGTATATGACTGATACACGAGGATCCCCATTGGACAACCCGGAACAAGTGGACAGGATGAGGGGCTGGTTGACTGAAGGATGTCATCACGCCCAGTCATCACTGGCCAGGACGTCATTGTAAATTACAATT
>NW_019945007.1:47437-55288 GCF_002910315.2 Salvelinus sp. IW2-2015
TGTCTGAATGAACTTACATACATATATAGTAATAAACTAATATACATACAGTCACTGAAATAACTGCGCAGGCAGGCAGACAGAGCCACCCTCTGCTCTGACAGCCATAAGGAAGGCCCTGGCAGACAGACAGACAGACAGACAGACCCTCTGCTCTGACAGCATAAGGAAGCCCTGGCAGACAGACAGACAGACAGACAGACAGACAGACAGACAAGCGCACACCCTCTGCTCTGACAGCCATAAGGAAGGCCCTGGCAGACAGACAGACAGACAGACAGACAG
The DNA here is from genome assembly GCF_002910315.2 of Salvelinus sp. IW2-2015. NCBI lineage: Eukaryota > Metazoa > Chordata > Actinopteri > Salmoniformes > Salmonidae > Salvelinus > Salvelinus sp. IW2-2015. The sequence goes on from NW_019945007.1 coordinate 47,723, forward strand.
ACAGACAGAGCCACCCTCTGCTCTGACAGCCATAAGGAAGGCCCTGGCAGACAGACAGACAGACAGACAGACAGACAGACAGACAGACAGACAGACAGACAGACAGACGAGCCACCCTCTGCTCTGACAGCCATAAGGAAGGCCCTGGTAGACAGACAGACAGACAGACAGACAGACAGACAGACAGACAGACAGACAGAAGACAGAGCCACCCTCTGCTCTGAACGCCATAAGGAAGGCCCTGGCAGACAGCTAGCATCAGCCCTGCTGAAGACAGGGGTCAGATCATGTTTACAGTGGTGTGGTGTCTCCTCCTCTCCTCGTAATGACAGCATGAGGGAGGGAGAGAGCTGAATACTCAGCATGGGGTCACTGTGTTGCAGTTAACCACTCTGGAGAAGGGAGAAGAACATCGGGCAAGGCAGGAGGGGCAGGCTAAGGGTAGACAGAGAGCGGTGGCCAGTCAGAGGTCAGAAGGTGAACCCGCCACGTGACCGCTCACAGAGACAGCTCTCTGACAGATTGGCCCCTCTCTATCCCTCCGTCCATATTTTTCTCTCTCTCCCTCTTTTCACCTCTCCCCTCTACCTCTCTCTCCCCCCTCCTCTCACTCCCTCTCACTCCCTCTGCCCCCTCCCTCTCACTCCCTCTACCCCTCTCCAGGGTTATGCATCTCTTCAGCTTGATCTTACCCTACTCCTCCCCTCCCCTCCCTGAAGATTGCTCCACTGCCACTGTGACCTTGACCTGGTGATCTGAGTGCAATTACAGTGAGGAGAGGAGAGAGAGAGGAGAGAGAGAGAGAGGGAGGGAAGAAATAGAAGAGGGTAGGTAGAAGAACGGAGGGATGATGAGAGCTGCAGGTCAAAACAAGATAAACGCTCCGAGACAAATGGAAAAGGAGGACAAACACCAATAGATTAATACAGACCAAAAGCTATTTTTTAGACTCCATGTGTTCAGAGACTACTGCCTCCTTTCCTCTTCCTTCCTCTCCTCTCCTTCCTCCCTCTCCTCTGGCAGCCTCTCCCCCCTCCTCTCCTCTCTGATGTGAAGAGAGCAAGATGGAGAGAAAGGGGATATGGATGGAGGAGAAGAAGATGAGAGAAGAAAGGGTGAGGGGATGCTGAAGGGGAGGGGCGGAGTGGACAGGCTGTGACAGGGTGATGCACTCTGAACTGTGATGTCATAGCTCTGAGACAAAGGCACAGGACCAAGGACACCCAAGTCCTTCTCCTTGCCCTCATCTCTCTCTATTCCCTGTGTATAGATTACACCGGGAGTCATGGATCAAATACTCAGCCGTGTGTGGTGTGACCATCGAAACTCCACACTCACAATTTATAAATGCATAAACAAACAAAAGTGTTTGAATTAGGATATAATCTCTGCAGCAGTATAAAAGCATACTGTTCTGGCCAATAAGTAATATACTATCAGCGTCTGTATGTGATGAAGCATCTATATGTCCATGTATACTGACTGTTATCTTGAGCAGGAAATCATCTGAATGACCTCCCTGAGCTTCTCTATGAGCGCGTTCTATTAGATTAGAGGGAGAGGGTAGCATTTCAGCTAAACCAATCACGCGGCCTTAATGACATCAGAGGTGACGGCAGGTTGACCTCTAACCCTCTCTGGCCGGCTGCTGCAGAACGGACCCCAGTCTGATTTGACAGTCCTCTGTCCTCATTAACTGACACCTACAGATGCAGAGAGGGAGAGGAACCTGCGTCTAACGTGACAGGCTAGGAGAGGAACCTGGTCTAACGTGACAGGCTAGGAGAGGAAACCATGGTCTAACGTGACAGGCTAGGAGAGGAACCTGGTCTAACGTGACAGGCTAGGAGAGGAACCTGGTCTAACGTGACAGGCTAGGAGAGGAACGTGGTCTAACGTGACAGGCTAGAGAGGAACCTGGTCTAACGTGACAAGCTAGGAGAGGAACCTGGTCTAACGTGACAGGGCTAGGAGAGGACCTGGTCTAACGTGACAGGCTAGGAGAGGAACCTGGTCTAACGTGACAGGCTAGGAGAGGAACCTGGTCTAACGTGACAGGCTAGGAGAGGAACCTGGTCTAACGTGACAGGCTAGGAGAGAACTGTCTAACGTGACAGGCTAGGAGAGGAACCTGGTCTAACTGACAGGCTAGGAGAGGAGAGGTACCTGTCTAACGTGACAGGCTAGGAGAGGAACCTGGTCTAACGTGACAGGCGTAGAGAGGAACCTGGTCTACTGTGACAGGCTAGGAGAGAACCTGTCTAATGTGGACAGGCTAGGAGGGGAACCTGGTCTACTGTGACAGGCTAGGGAGGGAACCTGTCTACTGTGACAGGCTAGGAGAGGGCACCCGCAGAGGTACTCCGGTGGTACAGTAACCGAAAAAGGTTGGGAACCACTGTAACTAGAGAGTATGAGAACGGTCGTAAGTCACATGTACGTCTTGTTTAGAATACGTGTCGTTAAGAAGCGTTCCACTAATTAAAATACTACTAAAGAACAACGTGGTGGTGAGAAAGACAACATACGTCAGCTGAGAGTTAATCTGATGTGGACAGCAGGAGGGAGGCAGGCTGAGGCAGGCTGAGGCAGGCTGAGAAGAGGCAGGCAGAGGAGTGTGGGAATGAGAGGAGGAGAAATAAACGTGTGAGGCTTTACAGATTAGAGATGAAAGAAGAGGAGACGTGGGGAGTTGTGGGGAGACGCAGCGAGACATGGGGAAGCACAGGGGAGACAGGGGGGGAGGGTGCAGAGGAGGTGCGAGGAGAGGCGCGGGAGGCTTTGCAGTCCTGGAGAGGACCGTCTTTACCCAGAGTCGAAGCTGATGGCCTTTAAACTGCTGGAGCTCTACCTCTCTCTCTCTCACACACACACACACAAAGTGCCCTTCTCTCTGCTTTCTCTTTTCCTCCTCAAATGGCAGATGTGAAGGAGAAACAAGCTCCACAGCTGCCCTCAGAGATGACAGAGAGGGATGAGAAGGGGGAGAGAGGAGAAGGGAGAGGAGAAGAGAGGAGAGAAGAGGACAAAGGAGAGGAGAGGAGAAAAGAGAGGAGAAGGAAGAGGAGAAGAGAGGAGAAGGGAGAGGATAAGAGAAGGGATAGGAGAAGAGAGTAGAAGGAAGAGGATAAGAGAAGGGATAGGATAAGAGAGGAGAAGGAAGAGGATAAGAGAAGGGATAGGATAAGGGAGGAGAGAAGAGAGGAGAGGAGAGAAGAGAGGAGAAGGGAAGAGAGGAGAAGGGAAGAGAGGAGAAGGGAAGAGAGGAGAAGAGAGGAGAAGGGAAGAGAGGAGAAGGAAAGAGAGGAGAAGGAAAGAGAGGAGAAGAGAGATGAGAGGAGAAGGGAGGAGAGAGGAGAGAAGGGATGAGAGAGGAGTGGATGTGACACTCAAATCCCTCAGACAGACGTGCCTATAGACCAGCCAGCCAGGAGCGACAAGACAGACCTCACCCCGAGAAGAGATCTAGATAGGATCGATAGGATGTAATAATGGTGGGTATCTAAGATAGGTAGGAATAGGATTGTAGATATGGTTGGTATCTAGATGGATAGATAGGATGTAAATATGGTGATATCTAAGATAGGTAAGATAGGATGTAGATATGGTGGTATCTATAATAAAAAGATGGGTAGTAAGGATGTAAATATGGGTGGTATCTAGATGGGTAAATAGGATTGTAGATATGGTGGTGATCTAGATAGGTAGATTAGGATGTAAATATAGGGTGGTTATCTAGATAGGGTAGATAGGATGTAGATATGGTGGTATCTAGATGGGTAGAATAGGTAGATATGGAATGTAGATATGGTTGTTCTAGATGGGTAGATAGGTAGAATAGGAATGTAGATATGGTGGTATCTAGTATGGGTAGATAGGATGTAGATAGTGGTGGTATTAGATAGGTAGATAGGATGTAATATGGTGGTATCTAGATGGTAGATATGGTAGATAGGATGTATATATGGTGGTATCTAAGAATGGTAGATAGGATGTATATATGGTGGTATCTAGATGGGTAAGATAGGTAAGATAGATGTTTAGATATGGTGGTATCTAGAGGGTAGAGTAGGTAGATAGGATGTAATATATGGTGTTATCTAGATGGGTAGTATAGGTAGATAGGGATGTATATGATGGTGTTATCTAGATGGGTAGGTAGGTAGATAGGTATGTATATAATGGTGGTATCTAGATGGGTAAGATAGGTATGTAATATATGTGGTATCTAGATGGGTAGATAGGTAGATAGGATGTATAATATGGTGGTAATCTAGATGGGTAGATAGGTAGATAGGATTTGTATATATGGTGGTATCTAGTATAGGTAGATAGGATGTAGATATGGTGGCTCTAGATACCCGGTAGATAGGATGTAGAATATAAGGTGGTATTAATAGGTAGATAGGATGTAAATATGGTGGTATCTAGAATGGATAGATAGGTAGTAGGAATGTAGATATGGTGGTAATATAGATGGGTAGATAGGTAGATAGGATGTAGATATGGTGGTTATCTAGATGGGTAGATAGGATGTAGATATGGTGGTACTAGATGGATAGATAGGATGTAGATATGTGGTATCTAGATGGGTAGAATAGGATGTAGATATGGTGGTATCTAGAATTTTGAATAGATAGATGTAGATATGGTGGTATCTAGATGGGTAGAATAGGATGTAAATATGGTGGTATCTAGATGGGTAGAATAGGTAGATAGGATGTAGATATGGTGGTATCTAGATAGGTAGATAGGATGTAAATATGGTGGTATTCTAGATAAGGTAGATAGGATGTAAATAATGGTGGTATCTATAGTAGGTAGATAAGGGATGTAGATATGGTGGTAATCTAGATGGATAGTATAGGTCGATAGGATGTAGATATGGTGGTATGCTAAATGGTAAGATGGGTAGGACTGTAGATATGGTGGTATCTAGATGGATAGATAGGTAGGTAGGATGTAAATATGGGAGTATCTAGATAGGTAGATAGGATGTAGAATATGGTGGTATCTAGTGGGTAGATAGGATGTAAAATATGGTGATATCTAGAATGGGTAGATAGGATGTAAATATGGGTGGTATCTAGATAGGTAGATAGGATGTAGATATAGGTGGTATCTAGATGGGTAAGATAGGTAGATAGGATGTAGAATATGGTTGGTACTCTAGATGGGTAGATAGGTAGATAGATGTAGATATGGTGGTATCTAGATGGGTAGATAGGATGTAGATATGGTGGTAACTAGATAGGTAGATAGGATGTAAAATAATGGTGTATCTAGATGGGTAGATAGGTAGATAGGATGTATATTGGTGGTATCTAGATGGGTAGATAGGATGTATATATGGTGGTAATCTAGATGGGTAGATAGGAGAATAGGAATGTAGATATGGTGGTATCTAGATGGGTAGATAGGTAGATAGGAGTAAAATATGGGTGTTTAGTCTAGATGGGTAGATAGGTAGATAGGATGTATATACTGGTGTTATCCTAGATGCGCTAAGATAGGTAGATAGGATGTATATATGGTGGTACTAGATGGGTAGATAGGATGTATCATATGGTGGTATCTAGATGGGTAGATAGGTTAGATAGGATGTATATATGGTGGTATCTGAGATGGTAGATAGGTAGATAGGATGTTATATATGGTGGTAATCTAGATAGGTTATAAAGATAGGATGTAGATAATGGTGGTATCTAGAATAGGTAGATAGGTGTAGTATGGTGGTATTAGATAGGTAGATAAGGATGTAAATATGGTGGTATCTAGATGGAATAGATAGGTAGAATAGGATGTAGATATGGTGGTAATAATAAGATGGGTAGATAGGTAGATAGGATGTAGATATGGTGGTATCTAGATGGGTAGGTAGGAATGTAGATATGGTGGTACTAGATGGATAGATAGGATGTAAGATATGGTGGTAATCTAGATGGGTAGATAGGATGTAGATATGGTGGTATGCTAAGATGAAATAGATAGGATGTAGAATGGTGGTATCTAGAATGGGTAGATAGGATGTAAATATGGTGGTAATCTAGAATGGGTAGACTAGGTAGATAGGATGTAGATATGTGGTATCTAGTATAGGTAGAATAGGATGTAAATATGGTGGTATCTAGATAAGGTAGATAGGATGTAAATATGGGGTATGCTAGATAGGTAGATAGGATGTAGATATGGTGGTATCTAGATGGATAAGATAGGTCGTATAGGATGTAGATATGTGGTATCTAAAAATGGGTAGATGGGTAGGAATGTAAGATATGGTGGTAATCTAGATGGATAAGATAGGTAGGTAGCGATGTAAATATGGGGGTAATCTAGATAGGTAGATAGGATGTAGAATATGGTGGTATCTAGATGGGTAGATAGGATTGGTAAATGATGGTGATATCTAGAATGGGTAAGATAGGTATGTAAATATGGTGGTATCTAGATGGGTAGATAGGATGTAGATATGGTGGTATCTAGATGGATAGATAGGATGTAAATATGGTGATATCTAGATTAGGTAGATAGGATGTAGATATGGTGGTATCTAGAATGGGTAGATAGGATGTAGATATGGTGGTAAATCTAGATAAGGTCGATAGGATGTTAAATATGGTGGTATCTAGATAGGTAGATAGGGATGTAGATAATGGTGTATCTAGATGGATAGATAGGATGATAAATATGGTGATAATCTAGATAGGAATGTAAATATGGTGGTATCTAGATGATAGGTATGAATGTAGATATGGTGGTATCTAGATGGGTAGATAGGTAGTATAGGATGTAGAATATGGTGGATTATCTAGATGGATAGATAGGATGTAGTATATGGTGGTATCTAGATGGTAGATAGGATGTAAGATATGGTGGTATCTAGATAGGATGTAAAATATGGTGGTAATCTAGATAGGATTAAAGTATGGTGGTAAATCTATATGGAATAAGATAGGATGTAGATAAATGGTGGTATCTAGATAGGATGTAAAATATGGTGGTAATCTAGATGGATTAGATAGGATGTAGATATGGGGGTAATCTAGATTGGGATAGATAGGAATGTAGATATGTGGATCTAGATGGGTAGATAGGATGTAGATATGGTGGTAATCATCAGCCATGGACGCTTAGATAGGACTGTAGATATGGTGGCTATTCTAGGATGAAAGATAGTAGATAGATCTGTAAATATAAGCCGGTGGTATCTAGATGGGATAGATACGACGCTGGTATTCTAGATGGATAGATGCGGCTAGATATGTAGATATGGTGGCTATCTAGATGGATAAGCATAGGTAGATAAGATGTACAATATGGTGGTATCTAGATGCGGTAGATATATGGGTGGTATTAGATGGGCTAGATATGTAACATGGTAGGTATCTAAGATGGGTTAGATAGGGTAGATAGGATGTAGAATCAGTGGGGTGATCTAGATGGATAGGATAGGTAGATAAGATTAAATATGGTGGTTCTAGATCTTTAGTTGTAGATAAGATGCTAGAAATATCTGGTATCTAGTATGGGTGGTGTTTATTCCAACGGTTTGGGAATGTAAAGGGG
>NW_019945008.1:0-5726 GCF_002910315.2 Salvelinus sp. IW2-2015
AAGTGAGTAGTGTGTAGAGGATGGGGGTGATTTGGGGTATTTGAGTAGTGTATATTGAGGACATGGGGGGTGATTTGGGGTAGGGATGTGAGCTTAGTGTGGTAGAGGACGTTGGGGTTGTTGTGCAGCAGAGGATGGGGGCTGTGTGGAGACCAGGAGATGGCGTACCTGCGACAGCTTTCTCCTCAGCTGGGGGGGGGGTGGGGCGGAGCCTCAAAGGAGTCTAACTCCGCCGCCGTGTGCGTCTCGACTTGCTCTCCACCAATGTGCATGTCCACCTGCAGTGATGTCACCAGTAAATAATCAATCAATACATGAACCAATGAATCAATAAGTTCAAGTCTGTCAGTCACTACATACAGTGCCATCAGAAAGTATTCATACCCCTTGACGTATTCCACATTTTGTTGACTTACAGCCTGAAATCCAAATGAATTCAATACTTTTTTTCTCACCCATCTACACACAATACCCCATTATGACATCACAATACCCCATTATGACATCACAATACCCCGTTATGACACCCAAATACCCCATTATGACATCACAATACCCCATTATGACAAATTGAAAATATGTTTTTAGAAATGTTAATTGAAAATGTATTGAAAATTAAATACAGAAATATCTTATTTACATAGATATTATTTACAGAGGGGCGGCAGGTAGCCTAGTGGTTAGAGCGCTGGACTAAAAACCGGGAGGGTTGCAAGATTGAATCCCTGAGCTGACAAGGTCAAAAATATGTCGTTCTGCCCATGATCAAGGTAGTTAACTCACTCTTCCTAGGCCGTCATTGAAATTAAGAATTTGTTCTTCACTGACTTGCCTAGATAAATAAAAATTAACACCCCTTTGCTATGACACTCCAAGAGGGAGGGTTAGGGTTAGCAAGGAGAGAGGGTGAGGGTTAAGATTAGCTAGGAGAGAATGTTATTTTTTGCTAGGAGAGAGGGTTAGGGTTAGCTAGGGGAGAAGGTTAGGGTTAGTTAGGAGAGAGGGTTAGGGTTAGCTAGGGGAGAAGGTTAGGGTTAGTTAGGAGAGAGGGTTAGCTAGGAGAGAGGGTTAGCTAGGAGAGAGGGTTAGGGTTAGCTAGGAGAGAGGGTTAGCTAGGAGAGAGGGTTGGGAATAGCTATGGAGAGAGGGTTAGCTAGGAGAGAGGGTTAGGGTTAGCTGAGGAAGAGAGGGTTAGTCTAGGAGAGAGGGTTAGGGAATAGCTAGGAGAGAGGTTAGCTAGGGAGAGGGTTAGGGTTCCGACCATAGCAGGGCGAGAGAGGTTAGGGTTAGCTGAGGAGGAGAGGGTTAGGTTAGCTAGGGAGAGGGTATTAGCTGGATAGCTAGGGAGAGGAGTTATGGGGGGGTTAAGCAGGGAGAGGGTTAGGGTTGCGTTAGAAGATTGAGGGTTAGGTTAGCTAGGAGAGAGGGTTAGGGTTAGTTAGGAGAGAGGGTTAGCCTAGGGAGGTTAGGAGGGTTAGGGTTGCCTAGGAGAAGGGTTTAGCGGTTAGCATTAGGGGAGAACAGGGGTTAAGGGTATTAGCTCATGGTGTATCAAGGAAGGTAGGTGTTTATAATAGCCTAAAATTGAAGATGTAGGGTTAGGCGGATTTACTTAGTCTAGAGGAGAGAAGGGATTACGCCTTGGTATGAGAGGGAGTACTAGGATGGGTTAGTTAGTTAGCAGAAGGGTTAGGGTTAGTCAGGGAGGAGACAGGTTAGGTGTTAGTTAGGAGAGAGGTTAGCTAGGAGACGAGAGAGGGCGTTAGCGGTAGTAGGAGAGAGGGTAGGGTTATTTAGTTGATGGAGCGTGTATATTTCACTTAGCTTAGGAACGAGTAGGTTAAAGGTGTTTAAGTGTAGGTAAGAGATGGTGCGTACTTATTCGAAATCTAAGATTTTTAGTTACACTGGTTCTTCCAGGTCTTGGTCTTCACGGAATTATAACTTAGAAAGCAGAGGTTATGGGTTAGTATGGCTGGCGTTTAGGCGGTTAAGCTGGTTAGCAGAGGCGTGGTTTAGCTGCAGGGTTGGGTTAGTTTTCAGGCGGGGGTTGGCTGCGGGTTTCGGTTAGTGGTTGCTAGGGAAGCGGGTTGGGGTTAGTGGGCGGTTGGCATAATCGGAGGAGGGAGTTCCATATGGGGGGTGGGTAGTAGGGCCGGTTAGGGATGCTCGGGGGTATACGGTGAGATTTGCTGGCGTAGTAGCTAGGGGAGGTAGGGTTAGTAGGCAGGGTTGGGAATAGCGAATGCGGGGTTAGAGGGGGGGTGTGGGTTGTAGGGGGGATTAGTGTATCTTAGATCGGAGGGAATTTAAGGGTTAATGGGGGGTATCATCGCACAGCCTAAGGGAGGTGCTAGGAGAGAGGTTAGCTAGGAGAAGAAGGGTTGATAGGTTAGATTAGGAGAGAGGTTGGTTTCATTAGAGAGAGGTGTAGGGGTAAGGGTGGTTAGTAAGGAGAGAGGGTTGAATGTGAGTGGGAGCAGGGTAGAGGTTTAGTGTTAGGAGAGAGAGGTTGGGTTGCTAGGGGGAAGATTGGGTTAAGCTAGGGAGATGGTTGGGGTTAGAGGAATAGAGGGCTCAATGTTGCTTGGAGAGGGGAAACGGGTTGTCATTTAAAATCTCCTTCTCCGTTGCTCTGCAGCGTCATTAAAGTATGTCACTATTTGGGGCTGGAGTGGATAGGGTGTGTGTTAAGTCGTCTTGGACCGCAGGCTGTTATCAAGAGAGGACACACCGTCTTACAGGGAAAATCAAGATTGAAAAATAAACAAGTGTTTATCCGCCACTGTTGTGGGTACAAACGGAGGGCTGGGCTGGAACATGTAACACCTCACATTTATCAGAAAAGCAGAGTTACTGAATGAAGACTGAACATTCGCGTATACAACAATTAGAGTTTTATCCATGTTTTGAGGCTATATGTGTTATGTTTACATTTGTCTTTGATAAAGGAGTATAAAATTTTGGGTGATGGTGTAACGACAGTTGAATCTTAGTGTCATGAGTACATTTACAACTTCTTTTTATTCTCATAGGAGATCATATGTGTACATGTCATTCATATATATTAATACAAAAAACTAGCTTTTGTAACAGCTGCAGAATTGCCTACTTATACCGTTAGCCAATAGGTACGGCTATATGCCCTCTTGGGCTAAGGGTGACACTGATTTACGTCTCAGGGTTCCAATCACGAGACCATGAGCGCTTACTAGCATCTATAAACGTCATGTTATTAACATATAGAAGCTAGAGGAGGCCACACTGAAATCACACATTTAGACTTAGAACACAGAACATTAAGAACCAGAACACGCAGAACTTAGACGCAAGAACGCAAGAAACCTTTTAGAAAGAACAAGACCTTTAGACTAGAACACGAGACTTTAGAACACAGAACACAGCACATTAGAACTTAGAACACAGAACTTATTAGAAAGACTTTAGAAAAAACAGAAACTTTAGAACTTAACCAAATAAACACGAACACAGAACTTTGACACAGAACACAGAACTTTAGAACTTAGAACACAGTAACTTTAGAACACAGAACACGCTTTAGACACAGAAACACAGGAACTCTTGAAACTTAGAAAACAGAACTTTAGACACAGACACAGAACTTTAGAAAACAGAACACGAGAACTTTAGAACAGACGAACACCAAGGAATTCGGGAACTTGTGGGACGAAAACACATAGTCCGTAATGTGTCCCTAATTTGCTGTCCTGTTGGGTTTACAGGTACTGTGTGGTGTAGATGACTGATAAAAAGCACAGCCGTGCTAAAACATAATCTCTCCCCGGTAATAACTAGCCTGAGTGTCGGCTGGTTTGTGTTGTCATGCCAACTCCCTGTCACATCAAGTCATGTTTGGCTTGACAATGGGCAGTGTGAAAGTTGGCAGAGATACACTAATCAGGCTACAATGGCTGCAAAGGGACAACTGTTTTGATAAATCAATACAGACAATAACTGTTGAGTAGCTCACCTCCAGGTCAGAGAAGAGATAGTGAAAACAACCACACAGACATCTAAATGCAACAACAAAAACATGCCTCCTAGTGTTCTTCCTCATTCCTCCCATCTAACTCCTCAAGCTACCCCAGTCTGATCAGGGGTCTCTATGGATCGGAATGCCTTCTACTTTCCACAGTACTCCGGTCTGATCAGGAGGTGTATATATCAAGCCTCTACTACGCTACCGGTTCTGATCAGGGTCGTATATATAAGCTTCTAACTCCTCACAGCTACCAGTCTGATTCAGGGTCGTATATTTTCAAGCCTCTACTCTCACAGCTACCCAGTTGTCGTGGTCGTATATATCCAATGCTCTACTCCCTCACAGTTACGTCCCAGTTCTGATAGGGTTCGTATCTATCAAGCCTCTATCTCCCTCACAGCTATCGCAGTCTGATCAGGCGGTGTATAATATCATGCTCTAAGCCTCCGACAGGCTGCTCGAGTTGATCAATGGGGTGGTATGTTTTCAAGGTCGTCTCATGAGTTACTGATTTGAGGGACTGGATCCTAGTTGTCAACTTTCTGAGATGTTTGTGATATTGTACAGGTGTTAGGGGGGTTTCCTAGCCCGTAGATGGTACCCCAAAGGCACTAGGAGGATGACGGCAACTATCTGGAATGAGATATGATCCCAACTGTGAGTCAGTCAAATCTGTTACGAACCGCAGGTGTTTCCGGGAGGGACTAAGCTCCAACGTAACATTCCGTGACTATGTAGCCTGTTCTCCAAACTTGACACCCCTTTCCTCATATAGTTCGCACTATCTTTAGTACTCAGAGTTCTATCGGGTCTCCCTATGGTGCCATGGTAATATAGTATCGCACCCATTATAGGTGAAATAGGGTGCCATTTCCTTGGACCCTTAACCAACATGGGTTGTTCCCGGTCAGTATTGTATATAGGGGTCACCTTTGAAGGGCTGCGGGGGAACAGTATTTTCCTTAGATGGACATACCAAACAGTAGAGGGAGAGAGATGAAGCTACTTAAATAGTCTGTGCTTCTGCCTGGCTGTCCTCATCGCTCCACTTGGGAATTCTAAGTAACATATTTATTTGCATTTTTATTAAGTCATTTTTTCGTTTTATAGGTTTAATAATTATTTGATTCTAATCAACAGCTATATATGATAGATTGGATTTAAATGTACAGATTTTTTCCAGTTAACATGTTGATAATGTTAGTGCCTTGTTTATATCGTTACGCTGTTTATATGTTAGTCTGCTTAAATAAACATTCAGTGTTGACATTTTGCGCATAATTAGCAGGTTTTGGGGTATGTAGATACAGACGGACTAAGAATGATGTTTTCAGTCAGTGGTGTGACGTACTTAAGTAAAAACATATAAAAAAGTCACTTTTTGGGGTAATCTGTACTTTACAGTTCATATTTTTGGACAACTTTTACTTTTACTTCACTCATTCCTAGGAATGTAAATGTAAAAAACATAAAACAAGCACTTTTACTCCATAACATTTTTCCCTGACCCAAAGTACTTATGTTAGCATTTTGAATCGCCATTACGGCGCAGACAGGTTAGATATTGTCCAATTCCACGCACTTATTCAAGAGAATCGTCCCTGTATTCCCTTACTGCTCTCTGACTCTGTGATCTCACTCTAAGCCAAATGCTTTGTTTGTCAATTATGTCTTAGTTGTTGGAGTTATGCCCTGGCAATCCGTACAATAACATAATCACCTC
>NW_019945008.1:6443-10433 GCF_002910315.2 Salvelinus sp. IW2-2015
CCACCAAGAGTACGAGATTTAGCTAGGAGAGGGTTAGGTTAGTTAGGAGAGAGGGTTAGGGTTAGTTTTAGAGAGAGGGTTAGCTTAGGAGAGTATGGGTTATGGGGTAGCAAGGGAGAGGGTTAGGGTTAGTTAGGAGAGAGGGTTTAGCTAGGAGAGAGGGTAGGGTTAGTTTCGGAGAGAGGTTAGGGTTAGTTAGGAGAGAGAAGCGTTGGGTTAGTTTAGGAGAGAGGGTTAGCTAGGAGAGAGGGTTAGGTTAGTTTAGGGAGAGAGGGTTAGCTAGGAGAGAGGTTAGGTTAGTAGGAGAGAGGGTTAGGTAGGAGAGGTTAGGGTTCGTTAGGAGAGAGGGTTAGCTAGGAGAAGAGGGTTAGCTAGGAGAGTTAGGGTTAGCTAGGAGAGAGGGTTTGGGGTTAGCTAGGGGAGAGTTGGGTAGCTAGGGAGAGGGTTAGCTGGGGAGAGGGTTAGGGTTAGCTAGGAGAGGTTAAGGTTAGGGAATTAGCTAGGGAGAGAGGGTTTAGCTAGGGGAGAGGGTTAGGGTTAGCTAGGAGAGAGGGTTAGCTAGGGAGAGGTTAGGGTTTAGCTAGGAGAGAGGGTTGGATAGCTAGGAGAGGGTTAGCTAGGGGAGGAGGGTTAGGGTTAGCTAGGGGGAAGATTAGGGTTAGCTAGGGGAGAGGATAGGGTTAGCTAGGAGAGAGGGTTAGCTAGGAGAAGAGGGTTGTAGGTTAGTAGGAGAGAGGTTAGGTTAGTTAGAGAGAGGGTTAGGGTTAGTTAGGAAGAGAGGGTTAGCTAGGAGAGAGGGTTAGGTTTAGTTAGGAGAGAGAGGTTAGGGTTAGCTAGGGGGGAAGATTAGGGTTAGCTAGGATAGAGGGCTAATGTTAGCTTGGAGAGAGGGCCACGGGTTGTCCATTTAAAAATCATTCCTTCCTCCCTTGCCCTGCAAGCGTCATTAAAAGTGTCCACTTCATTTGAGGGCTGAGTGGATAGGGTGTGTGTTTTAAGTGTTTGGACCGCAGGCCTGGTCTCTCACAGCAGACACACAACGTCTTACAGGGGAAATCAGCAGTTGAAACAATAACAAAGTGTTTCTCTGCCACTGTTTGGGTACAAAACGGAGGGCTGGGGCTGGAGAAATGTAACCACCCTCACATTTACAGACAGAGCTACTGATGAAAGACTGAACATTCGTGATATCAACAATTAGAGTTTTATCCATGTTTTGAGGCTATATTGTGTTTGTTTACATTTGCTTTGATAACAGAGTATATTTTGGGTTCTGATGGTGTACGACAGTTGAACTAAGGTCATGAGACATTTACAACTTCTTTTATTCAGGAATCAATGTGTACATGTCATTCATATATAAAACAAAAAATAGATGTAACAACTGCAGATTGCCCCTTTAACCGTTAGCCCAATAGGTAGGCTAATCCCCTCTTGGGCTAAGGGTGACACTGATTTAGTCTCAGGGCTACCAATCACGAGACCATGAGCCTTACTAAGCACTATAAACGTCATGTTATTAACATATCAACGAGATAAAGGTAAGAGAGTAAAAATATGAATTGAATTTTCTACATTACTCTTATATTAAAAGCACAAGGTTTGGTGATTTATTTTTTATGTTTTACGGTGGATGCCAAGGGCATATTCGCAACACTCAAGACATAATCTTACAAAACACAGCATAGTGCTTAGTGAGTCAACCAGGTCTAGAAGCAGGGTATTGGGAAGCTTGACCAGGGTTTACGTTCTCATGACTAAGTGCGTGAATTGGACATTCTCCGTCGTAGCCTGCTAATCAATTCAAAATGTAACAAGTACTTTTGCGTGTCAGGACATGCTGGAGTTAAAAAGTGCATTGTTTTAATTTTTTACATTTTAGCATTCTAGGAATGTCAGTCGAAGTAAAAGTAAAGAGTGGTCAAAAAATATGAACTGTGAAAGTAGATACCCCAAAAAGGTACTTTATAGTATTTTACTTAAGTACTTTCACACCACGCTGAAAACATCATTCTAGTCCTTGTCTACATACCCAAAAACCTGCAATTATGCGCAAAATGTCACACTGAATTTAATTTAAGCAACATATAACAGCTAACATATAAACAAGGACTACATACAACATGTAATCTGGAAAAAATTACATTTAAATCCAATCTATTATTATTACTTTTATTAAATCAAATATTATTTAAACCTATTAAATGAATATATGACTTAATAAATAATGAATAAATTATGTTATGTACCCAAGTGGAGGCGAGGACAGCCAGGAGAAGCACAGGATATTTAGTGCTTCATCTTCTCTCCTCTCTTTGTGGTGGTTTCACGAAGAAACTGTTCCCGCCGGGCCTCAGAGGCCCCTATATATGACATACCTGACGACAACCTTGGTTAGGTCAAATGGCACCCTATTCCCTATATGGTGCACTACTTATACTGGGGCCCATAGGAGAACCCATAGGACTCTGGTCTAAAGTAGTGCACTATAAGGAGGATAGGGTGTCATTTGGTACAGGTACATTAGTCACTGTTTGTCTAGTGAGCGTCTCCGCAGAAACCTCCTGGGGTTTCGTCACAGATTGATTGACTCACAGGGTTGGGATGCTTCTCCATTCCAGATAGGTTGCGTCCCTGTGCCCTTGGCAGATCTGGCCTGGGGTCATATCAAACATTTCAGAAAGTGTGCTAGGCTAGGATAAGTCCCCTCCAAAATCAGTACTCTGAGACGCTTGAAACATACACCGTCCTGATCACAGACTGAGGCGCAGGCTGTGAGGGTAGAGGCTGAGTATACATACGACCCTGATCGAGAACTGGGTAGCTGTGAGGAGTAGAGGCTTGATAATACGACCCTGATCAGACTGGTAGCTGTGAGGAGTAGAGGCTTGATAATAATACGACCCCGATCAGACTGGGTAGCTGTGAGGGTAGCGGTTGATGATAATACGACCCTGATCAGACTGGGTAGCTGTGAGGAGTAGAGGCTTGAATATACGACCCTGACAGACCGGGTTCTGTGGGGGTAGAGGTCTGATATATACGACCCCTGATCAGATCCGGGTAGCTGTGAGGAGTAGTAGGCTTGTATAACATACGACCCTGATCAGACCTGAGGATAGACTGTGAGGAGGGTAGAGGAGGAGAGAATGAGAGAAGAACATAAGGAGGCATTGTTTCTTTTGGTCTTGTTGATTTTAGTGTCTGTGTGGTTGTTTTTCACTATCTCTTCTCTGACCTGGAGGTGAGCTGACTCAACAGTTGATGTCTGTATTGATTTTCAAACAGGTTGTCCCTTTGCAGCCTTTGTAGCCTGGATAGGTTTGTACTCATGCCAACTCCCTGCTCATTGTCAAGCCAAACATGACTTTGAGTGACAAGGAGTTGGCATGACAACACAAACAGCCTGACACTCAGGCTAGTCTTACCGAGGGGAGATTATGTTTTAGCACGGTGGTGGTTTTTTCCAGTCATCGTAAACATCCCACACAGTACCTGTAAACCCACACAGGACAGCAAATAGGGACAAATTACGATATGTGTTTTCGCCCCACAGTTCCGAAAGTCCTGTGTTCTGTTTCTAATGAAGTTCTGTGTTCTGTGTTCTAAAGTTCTGTGTTCTGTGTTCTAATAGTTCTGTGTTCTAGTTCTAAAAGTTCTGTGTTCTGTGTTCTAAAGTTCTGTGTTCTGTGTTCTAAAGTTCTGTGGTTCTAAGTTCTAAGTCTGTGTTCTGTGTTTCTAAAGTTTCTGTGTTTGTGGTTCTAAAGTTCTGTGTTCTAAGTTTACAGTTCTGTGTTCTAAGTTCTAATGTGCTGTGTTCTGTGTTCTAAAGTTCTGTGTTCTAAGTTCTAAGTTTGTGTTCTGTGTTCTAAAGTTCTGTGTTCTGTGTTCTAGGAAGTTCTGTGTTCTAAGTTCTAATGTTCTGTGTTCTACAGTTCTAAAGTTCAGGTGGGGGGGCCCCTTCCCCTCCCCCCTATCTCGTGATAGTTA
>NW_019945008.1:10458-21939 GCF_002910315.2 Salvelinus sp. IW2-2015
CACTATCTCTTCTCTGACCTGGAGGTGAGCTGACTCAACAGTTGATGTCTGTATTGATTTCTCAAACAGGTTGTCCCTTTGCAGCCTTTGTAGCTGGATAGGTTTGTACTCATGCCAACTCCACTGCTCATTGTCAAGCCAAACATGACTTTGAGTGACAGGAGTTGGCATGACAACACAAACAGCCTGACACTCAGGCTAGTCTTACCGAGGGAGATTATGTTTTAGCACGGTGTGTTTTTTCAGTCATCGTAACACCCACACAGTACCTGTAAACCACACAGGACAGAAATAGGGACAAATTACGATATGTGTTTTCGCAAACCCCAACCCCCAGTTTTCCCGAATTCTGTGTTGCCTCCCCTTTCCCTAAACAACCGCTGGGAATTGCAGGGGTGCCAAATTCCAAAAGCGAAAAGTGAACCCGTATTAGGTATGGGTAGATCAGAAAGGTTAACTTAGAGTATATTTTGGCGTTCTCATGGGGTACAACAGTAACTAACCTCATGAGGGCATTATAACTATATGCTCAGGAACAATGTGTACATGTCATTCATATATAAACCAAAAAAACAGATGTAAAAACCAACTGCAGATTTCCCCTTAGCCGTTGAGCCAATAGGTAGGCTAATTCCTCTCTGGGCTAAGGGTTGACACTGATTTAGTCTCAGGGCAACCTACACGAGGACCATGAGCCTTACTAAAGCAGAAACCTTGCCACATTCCTGTTCACTCTTTCCATCTGCCAACCTTGCCCATTTACTCTCGGGGTGGAAACCTGAGCGTGAGGCTGACGGACCCCAGACGTTACATGAACGCCCTCCGACTCTTTCGAAAGGGAAACTGGGGACCTCGATCAGACAACTATTATCCTCAGGGCACGTGTGTTGAAACATGTGTTGTCTGTATTGTAGATGTGATGTAGATGACAGGCGTTGAACGAAGGGACTCTGGAAAGACTTTGACAGTTTTCTTTACTGTACTACAGGACCTGATTCACATCCATATGAATAAATACATGAAATCTAGAATTTTAAACCGTTTTTTGCCTTTATTGTTTGGTTTATATGCTGAACAATGTATCTGGAAAACAGTCCCCATTCTGGGAAATGGAGGAAGGAGTAGGACTGTATGGTGACTGTATTACCACCACACCGGCAGTTACAGGACATGAAGGCAGTCAAATTCCACGTGACCATTAGTAGTTAGGCTTCTCCAAAGCTCTGATGCTGCGTGATGGTCATTAGTAGTCTACCACACTTGTAACTGCCTGCTACTCAGCACTCTATTGTCCCTCTAAATCCACTCTGACATCAATGACAAATCTAAATCACTTCATGATCTCATGTTGCGCACATTTCTATAACCTATGCAATTGTGTGAGAACAGCCTGATGGCTTTCTATTACAAAAAGAGGAGAACCCATCGGCCTTTCGAATACTTATGTAAATAAGCTATTTCTTGTTTTTATTTTCAATAAATTTGCAAACATTTCTAAAAACCTGTTTTTCCCTTGTCTTAAGGGTATTGTGTGTAGATTGAGAAGTAATTAATTGATGACGAGACAAGTCCAGGGTTGATGATGAAGGGCGTTTGCCCAGCAGCAGTTGCGGCAGCAGCTAGAAGGTCGGGGATCCCAACGCGCTGAGGCTGAAACAAGGCAGTTAACCCACTGTTCCTACCCTAACCATCTTGAAAAATAAAGAATGTGTTCTTAAACTGACTTGCCTAGTTAAATAAAGGTTAAATATAAAATTCATTGGATTAGTCAGGGTTTATTTGGGTTAGTGTAGTCCATGCCGTGTTACATTGTAGTCATTGGAGTAGTTGGTGTGTGTTGAGTAGTGTAGTCCATGCTGTGTTTCATTGGATTCGGCAGGGTGTATTGTGGGTTAGTGGTAGTCCATGCTTGTGTTACATTTTGTAGTCATTGGATAGTCAGGGTGTATTGTGGGTGTGTAGTCCAGGTGCTGTGTTTTCATTGGATTAGTCAGGGTGTATTGTGTGTAGTGTAGTCCGTTGCTGGGTTACATTGTAGTCATTGGATTAGTCAGGGTGTGTTGTGGTAGTGTAGTCCATGCTGTGTTACATCTGTAGTCATTGGATTAGTCCAGGGTGTGTTGTGGTAGTGTAGTCCATGCTGTGTTACATTTGTAGCATTGGATTAGTCAGGGTGTGGTTTGTGGTAGTTGTATCCATGCTGTGTTACATGTAGTCATTGGGATTAGTTCAGGGATGTTGTTGTGGGATGTAGGTCCATGCTGTGTTACATTGTAGTCATTGGATTAGTCAGGGTGTGTTTGTGGGTAGTGTATTCCATGCTGTGTTACATTGTAGTCATTGATTGTTCAGGGTGTTTGGGAGTGTAGTCCATGCTGTGTTACATTGTAAGTATTGGATTAGTTCAGGTGTACACAAACAAGACACATTTTCAGGCCTGGGCAACACCAGTCCTCAGGGGGCCTGATTTGGTGTCACACTTTCCCAGCTAACACGCCTGACTCCAATAATCAACTAATCATGATCTTAGTTAAAAATTGCATTTAGTTTAAATCAGTCGTGTTGCTAGATGGGGTGGATGGGGGGAAAGTGTGACAACCAATCGACCCATGAGGGACTGGAATTGCCCAGGAACTGCGAGATCTCTCTCATTCTCTCATTCTGGGAAGTATATTCAACAATGCGACTATGAACAAATATCAAAAGAGAGTTTTTGGGTGGAATTTTCCATTCGCACAGTTTTACCGACCAAAACTATTTAGTGTAGAGTTGAAAATGCCATGGAAAACCACATTGAACTTTAGATTTTTGGGAATATGGTACATGAAAACTAAGTGCAAAAAAAAATACATTTTGTGTGCACTCCATCATCACTGATTTTTATCCACAACAAGTCAGTTTGGTAGAAACACCACTGGAGATTTGTGCAATATTTCTTTATGCAGATGTTAGAATTTTGGCCTGAAAATCTGTTGGAGTCACTTTCACATTCGAGTCAGTCTCCTATTGTAATGTAAAACTGTGAATCTGCAGGCTTACTGACTATTCTTACTACACAGTATTTACTGAGTTGGACTGTCCCTGTCTTTCTCCTAAAGGTCTATTTGGGGGGGGGGGGGGATTTTTTTTCCTTTTTTTTACCTTTTGGTCCTCCATAACCCTTCTTTCTCCTAAGAGGTCTATGGGAGTTCTACTGTCCTCATTATAACCCGGTCTTTCTCCTGATGGGAGTTCTACTGTTCCTCATTATACCCTGTCTTTTCTCCTAAGAGGTCTATGGGAGTTCTACTGTCCTCATTTATAACCCTGTCTTTCTCCTAGAGGTCTATGGGAGTTCTTCTGTCCTCATTCTAACCCTTTATTTCTCCTAAGAGGGCTATGGGAATTATACTGTCCTCATTCCCTCACCATTCTTAAATAAGCATGCCCCTTTCAAAAATGTAGAAACTAAGAACAGATATAGCCCCTTAGTTCACTCCAGACCTTGACCGCCTCGACCGCACAAAAACTCCTGTGGCGGACTGCACTAGCATCCGAATCCGTCCCCGCGATTATGCAACTTTTCAGTGAAGTCAGGAACCAATTATACGCCAGTTCAGTCAGGAAAGCAAAACTAGCTTTTTTCAAACAGAAATTTGGCATCCTGTAGCTCTAAACTCCAAAAAGTTTTGGGGTCATGGAGAATAAGAGCACCTCCTTCCAAGCTGCCCACTGCTTCTTGAGGCTAGGTAACACCGATAAATCCACGATATACGAGAAAATTTCAATAAGCATTTCTCTATGGCTGGCCCATGCCTTTCCCCTGCTACCCCACCCGGGCTAACAGCTGAACCGCACCCCCCACAGCTACTTTGCCCGAGCCTCCCCAGCTTTCTCCTTCACCCAAATACAGATAAAGCTGATGTTTCTGAAAGAACTTGCAAAAATCTGACCCAGCAAATCTGGGACCCTCTCTTTCTGTAGCAACCCCTATTACCCACTCTGTTCAACCTCTCTTTCGATCGTCCGAGATCCCTAAAGATTGGAAAGCGTGCCGCGTCATCCCCCTTCTTCAAAGGGGGTGACACTCTAGACCCAAAACTGTTATTATTAGACGATATCCACCTGCCCTGCCTTTCTTAAAGTCTTAAAAAACAACCACACAGACACTAAAATCAACAAGACTGTTACTTCAAGACTGTGGTTTCATTCCAGAAACATGCCTCCTATGTTCTTCTCTCGTTCTCTCCCCTCTATTCCTCACATCTGCTCAGTCTGATCAGGGGTCGTATGTATCATGCCTCTACCCCTCACAGCTGCTCAGTCTGATCAGGGGTTGTATATATCATGCCTCTACCCCTCACAGCTGCTCAGTCTGATCAGGGGTGGTATGTTTCAAGCGTCTCAGAGTACTGATTTTGGAGGGGACTGATCCTAGCTTAGCACACTTTCTGAGATGTTTGATATGACCAGCCAGCCCCAGATCTGCCAAGGGCACAGGGGACGCAACCTATCTGGAATGAGAAGCATCCCAACCTGTGAGTCAATCAATCTGTTACGAAACCCCAGGAGGTTTCTCGGAGGGACCGCTCACTAGACAAACAGTGACTAATGTAGCCTGTATCCCAAATGACACCCTATTCCCTATATAGTGCACTACTTTAGACCAGAGTCCTATGGGTCTCCCTATGGGCCCCAGGTATAAGTAGTGCACCATATAGGGAATAGGGTGCCATTTGGACCTAACCAAGGGTTTGTCGTCAGGTATTGTCATATATAGGGGCCCTGAGGCCCGGGGGAACAGTATTCTAGACGGACCACCACAMAGAGAGGAGAGAGATGAAGCTACTAAATATCCTGTGCTTCTGCCTGGCTGTCCTCGCCTCCACTTGGGTACKATAACATATTTATTCATTATTTATTAAGTCATTATTTTCATTTAATAGGTTTAATAATATTTGATTTAATAAAAGTAATAATAATAGATTGGATTTAAATGTAATTTTTTCCAGATTACATGTTGTATGTAGTCCTTGTTTATATGTTAGCTGTTTATATGTTAGCTTAAATTAAATTCAGTGTGACATTTTGCGCATAATTGCAGGTTTTTGGGGTATGTAGACAAGGACTAGAATGATGTTTTCAGCAGTGGTGTGAAGTACTTAAGTAAAAATACTATAAAGTACKTTTTGGGGTATCTGTACTTTACAGTTCATATTTTTGACAACTTTTACTTTTACTTCACTRCATTCCTAGAATGTAAAATGTAAAAAAATAAAACAATGCACTTTTTACTCCATACATTTTCCCTGACACGCAAAAGTACTTGTTACATTTTGAATGATTAGCAGGACAGGAGAATTGTCCAATTCACGCACTTATCAAGAGAACGTCCCTGGTCATCCCTACTGCCTCTGACCTGGTGGACTCACTAAGCACAAATGCTTTGTTTGTAAATTATGTCTTGAGTGTTGGAGTATGCCCCTGGCAATCCGTAAAAATAAAAATAAATCACAAATTGTGCTTAATATAAGTAATTAGAAATCATTCATATTTTACTTTTACCTTTAATACTTAAGTACATTTTTGTAATTACATTTACTTTTGATACTTCAGTATATTTAAAACCAAATACTTTTAGACTTTTAACTAAAGTAGTATTTGACTGGGTGACTTTCACTTTTACATGAGTCATTTTATATTAACGTATCTTCACTTCTACTCAAGGTTGACAGTTGGGTCATTTTTCCACCACTGGTTTTCAGCACAAGTTTTCAAGTTTGAAACATTTGAATTCAATAATATCATTCTTGTAGATGGTAACATCAATGAAATGTTTGTTGCTTTTTATTTCAATCTCTCTCCCCCTCTCTCTCTCTGTTTCCCCTCCTCTCTCTCTCTGTTTCCCCTCCTCTCTCTCTCTCTCTCTGTCCCCTTCCTCTCTCCTCTCTGTCTACTCACCTCTTCTCTCTGTTCCCCCTCCCATCTCTCTCTGTTTCACCTCGCTCTCTCTCGTCTGTTTCCCCTCTCTGTCTCTGAGTTTCCCTCCTCTCTCTCTCCTGTTTTCCGCCCTCTATTCCTCTTCTAGCTGTTTCATCCCCCCTTTCTCTTCGTGTTTCCCTCTCTCTCTTCTGTTTCACCCTCCTCCTCTCTCTACTTGTTCCCCTCTTCTCTCTCTCTGTTTCACCCTCCTCTCTCTTCTCTGTTTCCCCTCCTCTCTCTCGGGGCGTGTTTCATCCCTCCCCTCTCTTTCTGTTTCCCTCTCTCTCTCTGTTTTCCCTCCCCTCTCTCCCTCTCTTGTTTTCCCTCCGTCCTCCTCTCTCTCTGTTTCCAACTCCCACTCTCTCTCACTCTGTTTCCCCCTCTCTCTGTACCCCCCCTCTATCTCCCCCTTTTTCCTCCCCCCTGGTCTCTCTCAGGCTGAGGACGTAAGTCACCGTATTGAGGCCCGTCGTGAACCGGCCAGTAGAACATGGCTACAAGGCTGATAAATGTGCCACAGAGAGGAGCTGGCCTTTCTGCTCAGATGACGACTGGGTACGTTTTCACTCTTAGGAAACCTTGGAAATGTCTAAATAATATAAATACACGTTTAGAATATCTTTCTGGTTTTATTTGACATAGTGTGTATAGTTGAATCGTGTTCAGGTGAGGGGTGAGCTCATCATTTCTCTCTCCTTATGGGAAGACTGGAAAGCATGTCAACATAGAGATGACCAGTTACGCAAACTCCTAGATTAATAAAAGTTCATATGTGATCAAGTTGATTGAAAACACAGACATTTTACAATCCATTTTGACTAGGCTTTGATTTGACTAGGCTTTGATTTGACTAGGCTTTGATTTGAC
The DNA here is from genome assembly GCF_002910315.2 of Salvelinus sp. IW2-2015. Classification (NCBI taxonomy): domain Eukaryota; kingdom Metazoa; phylum Chordata; class Actinopteri; order Salmoniformes; family Salmonidae; genus Salvelinus; species Salvelinus sp. IW2-2015. Next base: position 17,287 of record NW_019945008.1, read on the forward strand.
TAGGCTTTGATATGACTAGGCTTTGATATGACTAGGCGATGATATGACTAGGCTTTGATATGACTAGGCGATGATTTGACTAGGCATTGGTTATGACTAGGCATTGATTTGACTCCATGTCCCCCTGTCTGCCTGTCTCCATGTCTGCCTGTCTCCATGTCTTCCTGTCTCCCTGTCTCCCTTCTCCATGTCTCCCTTCTCCATGTCTCACTGTCTTCCTGTCTCCCTGTCCATCTGTCTTCATGTTCACCTGTCTTCATGTCTCACTGTCTCGGTCTTCCTGTCTCCATGTCTCACTGTCTCGGTCTTCCTGTCTCCCTGTCCATCTGTCTCCATGTTCCCCTGTCTCCCTGTCCATCTGTCTCCATTGTCCCCTGTCTCCATGTCTCACTGTCTCGGTCTTCCTGTCTTCCTGTCTCCATGTCTCCATGTCTCACTGTCTCGGTCTTCCTGTCTCCATGTCTCAGTAGTTTATATTCACTCTGGGGTGGATTTGAGGACTAGGCTTAAATTGCKTCTGGGAAGCCCTCCGTCTATGTCYTGTAACTCACTCCTCTCTCCTCCTCTCACGTCYTCCTCCTCCCCTTCTCTTTCCTCCTGCTCCTCTCCCCTCCCTCCTCTTCTCTCTCCTCTCTCCTCCTCCTTCTCTACTCTCCCCTCTGCTTCTCTCATCCTCCTCCTCTCCAGGTCTCTCCTCCTCCTTCCTTTCCTCCTGCTCCTCTCCTCCCTCTTCTCTCCTCTCCCCTCCTCTCTACTCTCCTCTTCCTCATCTTCCTCCTCCCTCTCCTCTCTCTCCTCTCTCTCCCTCTCCACTCCCTCACAGCTCTCTCTCCTCTCCTCTCTCTCTCCTCTCCTCTCCTCTCCCTCTCTCCTCCTCCTCTCCCTCTCACATCTCCTCTCCTCTCCTCTCCTCTCTCCTCTCCTCTCCCTCCTCTTCTCTGTCCTCACTCCTCCTCCTTTTCTCTACTCTCCCCTCCTGTCCCTGTCCTTACTCCTCCCGCAGGGTCCTAAAGTGCCCGTCAGAGTTTCGTATCCAGGGTCTGTTAGACAAGGGCAGACCATTCCCTGTGAAGAAGATAGAGAAGATCAGGCAGCTCCTTGACCAGCAACAGGAGCCAAACACCGCTCTGCCGCACCAGGCATCCAAACAGACCTATGACTACCTCAGGAGAAACATCACCTCCAACGCAAGGTGAGATTACTGAACCATGATATTGTTTGAATTGGATGAATGTTCGGACCTTTGTTTGGTGTATCTCGATGGTTTTACATGACTAGTTCTCTCGCTCTGACTTCTCTCTCTCTGCTTTGTCCCTCAGTTGTCTGTCTGTCTGTCTTCTGTCTGCTTCTGCCTGTCTCTGGTCTGTCTTCTGCGTTGTCGTACTGTCTTCTGTCTGTTGTCCTTCTGTTCTCCTGTCTCTGTCTCTGTCTTCTTCTGCTCTCTCTCTCTCTCCCCCTTCGTACTTCTCTCTCTGTCTCTCTCTTTATTCTCTTCTTACTCTCTGTGCTCTCTCTCTCTCTCTCTCTCCTCTCTCTCTCTCCTCTCTGTTCTCTCTCTCTCTCTCTCATTCCTTCTCTCTCTCTCTCTCTGCTCGTCCTGTCTCCTCTCTGCTCTCTTGCTCTTCTCTCTCTTCTCTCTCTCTCTCTCTTCTCTCTCCTCTCTCTTCATCCTCCTCTTCCGTCTGCTCTCTCTATCTATATCAATGTTAAGCCATCCCTTTCTCCCTCTCTCTGTCCAACAGGTAATGACAACAGCTTTATAAAAACCTGGCCTGAACGTTCTCCGGTCAGGAGGATCGTTCGACATCAAGATCAAGATAGACCGCCAGCTGAGGATTCCTCAAACACTCTGAAAGACCGCATACAAAAGACCAGGTTCTATAGAGATGCAGAGGATGGAGGTGAGATTAAGATTAAATACAAATCAAAATCAAAATGTATTGTATATAGCCCTTCGTACAGTTCAGCTGATATTCTCAACACTGCTTGTAACAAGACACCCAGCCTTAAAACCCCAAACAGCAAGAGCAATGCAGGTGTAAGAAGCACGAGTGGCGTAGGAGAAAAAAAACTTCCCTAGAAAGGCCAAAACCTAGGAAGAAACCCTAGAGAGGAATTAATGATTAAGATTAGTGATTAAGGATTTGTAATTAAGATTAGCCGATTAAATTAATATGATTAAGATGAAGGTGATTAAGATTAGTGATTAAGATTACGAATTAGAGTTGTATTAAGATTGGTAAATTGTTAAGATGGCGATTTAACGATTTGGACATTTAGATAGGATTAGAGTATCAATTAGCATTAGATTGGTGGTGATGGTGGAAGACCAGGGGTAGACATATTTGAGACCTAGGTATACTTAGGAGTTAGCACCGTAACACTATAGCATAATTACATACCATACGATCGAACGACCTATAATGACACAGCACTTTTTTCACAGAAAGTGTCCATACCAATTTATTAGTACTTGTTACCTCTAGATTGAGGAGATTCATGAGATGATAAGTTCTTCAGTCACCTTTTCCCTCTCCTCTTAACTCCTTCCTTTCCTAACACGTCTATCCAGCCCCTATTGTCTCTACGCCCTCCCTTGCCACCCTCTGATTTAACCTCTCTCTTCTCAGGTTCTAGACCGCATTCTCTGAAATAAAGCTGCTCCTCACCACCTTTGTCCTTAACCCCTCCTTAGCCTCCTTCTCTCCTCTAAACCCCCTCCTTCTCGCCCTCTCCCTAATCTCCTTCAACCCCTCCCTCCCCCTCTCTCCCTATCCACTCCCCTCCTTCTCCTCTCTCCTCTAACCCCTCCCTCCCCTCTCTCCTCTAACCCCATCCCTTCTTCCCCCCTCTCTCCTCTAACCCCTCCCCTCTCCCCCTCCTCTTCTAAAGCCCTCTCGCCTTCTCCCCCCTCTCTCTCTAACCCTCCCTCCTCCCCTGCTCTCCTCTAACCCTCCCTCCCCTCCTCCCTCCCTATCTCCCAGGGTGGACATCGACATCACCAGCTGCGCTCTCTGTAAAGGGGTCTTGTAAGGGCTACGCTTGAGTTCCTCCCGTTGATCAAACACTCCGTTACGTGGCTCTGGACAAACAGATGGAACGAGCTGAAGCCCAGAGGGTTCAGGTCTGTCGAGAAGGACCGTTCGGCGTTCGCCTGGGCACGTCATTGAAGAGCCGCCCAGCTTAAAGACGTCATTGGGTCCGACAGGTGAGGAGGAGTAGGATGATGCTGAAGGATGAAAAGAAGATTATGAACCTCTTTGATAAGACCTTTTTCCTTTCCCTCTCCCTCTCCTCTCCTCTCCTCTCCTCCTCCTCCTCTCTTCTCTTTCCTCTCCTCTTCTCTTCTCTCTTTCCTCTTCATCTTCCTCTCGTTTCTTCTCTTTCTCTTCTCTTTCTCTTCTCTTGCTCTCTTTCATCTTCTCTTCTCCTTCTCTTCCTTCTTATTCCGTCTTCCTTCCAGTCTTTCTTACTCTCTATTCTTCTTCAGTCATCCTCCCTCCATCTCCTCATCACTCGATCTCTCTCCTCTCCTCTCCTCTTCCTTTCCTCCTCCTTCCTCTCCTCTCCTCTCCTCTCGTTTCTCCTCTCCTCTCCTCTCCTCTCACTCTTCTCCCTTTCTCTTCTCATTCTCATTTCCTCTTCCTCTTTCTCTTCTTCCTCTTCTCTTTCTTCCTCTCGAGCGCGTCCTCTCCTCATTCACTCATCCCTCTCCCCTCCCTACTACTTCTAATCTCAACCCTCTCTCAATCCGTCTCTCCTCCTTCCTGGTTCCTCTCACACTCTTCCCTTCCTCCCCTCTATCCTCCTCCTCTCGCTCTCCTCATCTCCTCACGGTCTCCTCGCCTTCTCTTCCTCCCTCTCCTCACTCTCTCCCTCTCAACCTTCCTTCATCTCCTCTCGTCGTCTCTCCCCCCTGCCTTCCTTCCTATCCTCCTCTCTCCCCTCGAGACTTCTCCTCACGCGGCTCCTTCTCTGTCACCAACGGGGCCTTCCCGCGGGTCTCCTCCATCTCCTCTTCTCTGTTGCTCCTTCTCGCATCCTCTCTCCACTCACCTCTCATCTCACTCTACCTCTCGCCCTCGCCTTATCCTCTTCTCTCCTGCTCCTCCATCGTGCTCCCCTTCTCCTCCTTTCACTCTTTCCATTTCCATTCCTTCTCCCCACGCCCCGCCCCCTTTTAGCAAGTTTAAGTCCAAGCCTGGCAAGGGGAGCAAGAAGCAGGAATTTCTCCCGGAGGTGAAGTCCGTGAGAACTGACCTTGGAGGCCGAGGGGTCCACCCAGCGCTTTCGTCTGCCCGGCCGAACTGTCCAGCAAGGTCCGGGTACAGCACTTTTCCAGCCTTCCAACCTCAGGGTTCATCTATTACAATCATTCATCATTCATCGAGTTGGGTCGAACGGGATCAGGGTCGAGGGAGCGGGCGAGAGAAAAAACGATTACACGGAGGGGTGGGGGGTGGTCTGTGTGGGGGGACGAGGGGGGATGGAGAATGGGGATTTCTTTTAAGGGGGATGGGCGGCACCTCGGCGGAGGGCTGGGGAGTCTTATGAGGCGGAAGATTGTTCACCTCTACCGGTCACCAGACCGAACGCAGATTTCGAGATGACCCAAGACAATAAAGAAGACGACAGTGCTACGAAGGATGGGGG
>NW_019945008.1:21964-25879 GCF_002910315.2 Salvelinus sp. IW2-2015
TAAGTCAGAATATCATACTCACTTTAGCCTACTATGGCCCTATGCATGTGAGAAAACATCAGGGACAAATAAATACGACAACCATATAGCTCTCCATTGAAGGACTCTAATAGCCAGAAGACTTACAATTAAAGTGGAGACAGCTAAATCATGATAATTAGACAAAATTATGAAAGAAATATACTAGCTAGACATAGGATCATAAGTATGAATATAAGAGGTTTGCAGCCTCTCTAAGCCCCTTCGGATAATCATTGAATCTCAACCTTGCCGACACTATCCCGCCTTGACTATCTATGCTATCCACCACGGCACTATTATGGACACATTTCGTTATTTCGGCGTTGGGGCGGGGGCTTCATTCTTCGTCCTCACCATTGAACATCCTACCATGCGAAGTGAAGTAATTATTTGATTTTTTAAAAGCGCAAGTTAGGCTTTATATACCCCAATGTTATGATAAGTCAGAGATGGGGGTATATTATCAATTAGCCTCAAGTATTGTGTTTTATTCCGTGTCTTATTTGTCTTCACCATGACTAAGTGAGTATTTTGACTGAACTAAGAAATTAGATTTATATACCACATGTTTATGATCAGTCAGAGATGGGCGGTATATTATAGCTCAGTAATTGTGTCTTTATGTGTCTTGTCTCAAAGCTCTGCATTAAATTCAGGCTCATAAGAAAGGAGAACACGACCAAATTATGCAGCCACTGGGGGCGTCTTTAAGTAACCTTTATTTACCTTTATTTACTTTATTTAAACTTTATTTAATAGCAAGTCAGTTAAGAACAAATATTTTTTACAATGACAGCCTACTGGGGAAACAGTGGGTTAACATTGTTAGGGGTAGAAGAAGATATTACCTTGTCAGTAGGGATTCGATCCAGCAAATTCGGTAACTGCCAAACTCTAACCAATAGGGTACTGCCACCAAAAAAAATATATTTAAATAAAAATCAAAAAAATTACATAAAATAATAATAATAATCAGAAAGAAACAGTCTTGTTCTTTCTATAAGAACATATACCATATAAACTGTATATAAAATAATAAGAATATGTAAAATATAATCTAATTATAATTTATTTATAAAAAAAAAATAAGAAAATATTTCTTTTTATCAGAAATGGTTTCAGGCACTTGGGTTTGCCATGTAGAACTCATGGTCAATAGTTTTGCAGGTCTAATCAGTTCGTTGTCAAATGGATAGTTGACTGAACTCTTGCTCTGTAGCTATGTTGCATTCACCCATCGATTAAGCACACACTTAATATTGATGAATTAAATATTAGTAAAGTACACACAGACACAGTATTTTAATCTTATGAAATACATCATACGAATCTACAATGGTTCAACGTGAGTACCTCTGGGCATTTTTTAGGCTGATTTCTAGCCTAAAAATGTCTTTGAAGAATATCTGAAATAACTCTCATTGCGCCCCTGTGTGTGTTTGTAAATTAGAACGTGTTTAACAATACTTGAAGTCCCCACCACAATAGTAAACRGACAAAAATTTGACCAACTGGAGACATTTTTGTTAGTCTCCACAAGGTCAAATGCTATTTCTAGTGAGTTTAGAGTTACAATTAGAATTAGTTTTGGGTTAGAATTAAGTTTAGGTTTAGGTTTAGGTTGAGGGTTAGGGTTAGGGTTAGGTTTAGGTTTAGGTTTAGGGTTAGGCTTAGGTTTAGGGGTTAGGGAAAATAGGATTTTAAATGGGACTTAATTGTGTGTCCCCACAAGGTTAGTTATACAAGACTGTGTTTGTGTAATCTCTTGTGGACAGATTAAAGTGAGGACAGAAACGGTGAGAATCTGTCAAGGCTCACACAGAACAATGTGATTACGAGCAGCAGTAATTCCTGGTTTGGGGGTTTTCGATGTTGATTGGATGAATTTGGATTGGGTAAAGGTGGTGCTTAAACCTATGATTTTCAAGCCCCCCTGTGCGGATGATAAACGGTTTCCATTAGATTCCACAGCTACAAAATCAAAATKAGCTATATCTTAAAAATKTATGAAAMCAAAAAAAWTCATTTTTGGCCATGATTTGGCCGAGAGTTTACGTTTGAGAGGGAAGAGACTTCCCTTCCTTTCCTTCCTTTGCACAAGGGTAATCACAACTGTTAACGGCATTTCCCCCCAGAAGTAAAACAGGAAATTACAAACTTTCGGGAGACAATTTTACTTCTGGGTAACTGAGATTAGTGTGTGTATAATGTGTGTGTTGTTGTGTTACTGTGTTTTGATAAATGTTAAAGAGGCTAACACATACAATCACATACAATCACTCATACAGTACCAGTCTTTGCACACTCTTGCTTTTCACACTCTTGGAATTCTCTCAACCAGCTTCATGAGGCAGTCACCTGGAATGCATTTCAATTAACAGGTGTGCCTTGTGTGCATGTTAAAAGTTCGTATGTGGAATTTCTTTCATTCTAAATGCGTTTGAGCCAATCAGTTGTGTTGTGCAAGGTAGGGGTTGTAACCAGAAGATAGCCCTATTTGGATAAATACCAAGTCCATATATGGCAAGAACAGCTCAAATAAGCAAAGAGAAATGACAGTCATTTACTTTAAGACATCAGGTCGTCAATATGGAACATTTCAAAGAACTTTGAACATTTCTTCAAGTGCAGTCGCAAAAACAATCAAGCGCTGTGATGAAACTGGTATCATGAGGACCGCCACAGGAAAGGAAGACCCAGAGTTTACCCTTGCAGAGTATAAGTTTCATTTGAGGTAACTGCACTCAGATTGCAGCCCAACTAAATGCTTCACAGAGTTCAAGTAACAACTTCAACAATCAACTTGGTTTCTAACGACAAAGGAGGAGACTGCGTGAATCCGGCACTTCATGGTCGAATTGCTGCAAAGAACACCACTAAAGGACACCAATAAGAAGAAGAGACTTGGGCAAGAAAAAGCCAATGGACATTTAAGACCGGTGGCAATCTGGTCCTTTGATCTGATGAGTCAAATTTGAGATTTTTTGGTTCCAACGCCTTGTTTTTGTGAGACGCAGAGTAGGTGAATGGATGATCGTGAATGTGTGGTTCCCACCGTGAAGCATGGAGGAGGTGTGATGGTGTGGGGGTGCTTTGCTGGTGACACTGTGGTGATTTATTTGAAATTCAAGGCACACTTAACCAGCAGGCTCCCACAGCCTTCTGCAGCGATACGGCATCCCATCTAGTTGGCGCTTAGTGGACTATCATTTGTTTTTCCAACAGGACAATGACCCAAAACACACCTCCAGGCTGTGTAAGGGTTATTTAAGCAAGAAGGAGAGTGATGGAGTGCTGCGTCAGATGACCTGGCCTCCTCAATCAATCGACCTCAACCAATTGAGATGGTTTGGGATGAGTTGGACCGCAGAGTGAAGGAAAAGCAGCCAACAAGTGATCAGCATATGTGGGAACTAATTCAAGACTGTTGGAAAGGCATTCCTCATGAAGCTGGTTGAGAGAATGCAAGAGTGTGCAAAGGGGACTCTCACATTTACAATATATTTTGATTTGTTTAACACTTTTTTGGTTACTACTGATTCCATATGTGTTATTTCATAGTTTTGATGTCTTCACTATTATTCAAGTAGAAAATAGTACAATAATGAAAAACCTTGAATGGGTAGGTGTTCTAAAACCTTTGACCGGTAGTGTACATATCCTAACCAAAAGCATGGACTACAGGCAACATCTCCACTTAGCTAAAGCTAGAATGTCTTTCGTAAATTTGGACGCTTATAAGAATCCGCTACGACCTCTGACAAACCATAAATAGACAAAGAAGCTTCAATACAGGACTAAGATTGAATTCTACTAACACAGCTCTGACACTCGTGGATGTGGCAGGGTTTACAAACTATCACGAATTACAACGGGAAACCCAGCTACGAGCTG